>NW_027640911.1:0-209000 GCF_949752795.1 Hyperoodon ampullatus | reverse complement strand
ACCATCTTGGCTGTCCTGCAGGCCCCAAGTCGGTCTGCATGCTGTCACTGGTGTGGCTCCACGGCCCTTCCTCTAGGCTTTCAAGTCCTTGTACATATTCAGGTGTTTTACTTGGGAAGGGTGGGGACAGTTTAGCAGCAGCTGGCTTGGGGCTCAGCTCACGTTTACTCACAGACGCCTCGGCATGGTCCCCCAGCTTTGCAATGAGGAAGCTGCTTGCGGGGCGCTGCTGGCTTCATGGTAGATGATTCCCCACCTCTGACCATCTTCAGAATTGTTTACCCCTGGAGCAAGTGCCTGATAGGGTTTTCCTCTGTATAACTGGTTTTCCTCTGTATATTTCTTTTTTTGCTTCAAGGTAGATTTTATTCCTCTTTTATGTATTTATAGATATAAGCATGGAAATAATTCATTCATATAAATACATCTGGTGAAGGGAAACACTTTTATCTGTTTTATTTTTAAATTTTATTTATTTTCCATAATTTTGTAATTTAATTTATTTTTTTTATTTATACGGCAGGATATTATTAGTTATCTATTTTGGACATATACATGTATACAAGTCAATCCCAATCCCGCAACTCATCCCAGCAGCACCACCCCATGGCTTCGCCCCTTTGGTGTCCATACGTGTGTTCTCTACCTCTGTGTCTCTATTTCTGCCCTGCCAACCGGTTCATCTGTACCATTTTTCTAGGTTCCACATGTATGCATTATATCTACAATATTTGTTTTTCTCTTTCCGACTTACTTCACTCTGTATGACAGTCTCTAGATCCATCGACGTCTCTACAAATGACCCAGTTTCATTCCTTTGTATGGCTGAGTAATATTCCATTTTATATATGCACCACATCTTTATCCATTCGTCTGGCTGTGGGCATTTAGGTTGCTTCCATTACCTGGCTATGGTAACTAGTTCTGCAATGAACATTGTGGTGAATGGGTCTTTTTGACTTATGGTTTTCTCTGGGTATATGCCCAGAAGTGGGATTGCTGGATCATATGGTAATTCTATCTTTAGTTTTTTAAGGAACGTCCATACTGTTCTCCATAGTGACTGTATCACTTTACATTCCCACCAATAGTGGAAGAGGGTTCCTTTTCTCCACACCCTCCCCAGCATTTGTTGTTTGTAGATTTTCTGATGATGCCCATTCTAACAGGTGTGAGGTGATACCTCATTGTAGTTTTGATTTGCATTTCTCTAATAATGAGAGATGTTGAGCAGCATTTCATGTGCGTCTTGGCCATCTCTGTGTCTTCTTTGAAGAAGTGTCTATTTAGATCTTCTAGCCATTTTTGTATTGGGTTGTTTGTTTTTTTAAGATTAAGCTGCATGAGCTGTTTCTATATATTGGAGATTAAACCTTTGTCCATTGATTCGTTTGCAAATGTTTTCTCCCGTTCTGAGGGTTGCCTTTTTCCATTCCCGTTTTTTAACAAAAAAGAAAGAAAAAGAAGCAGAACACAAATGTGTGTAAAATATGCCTCTTGAAACTGTCGTTTTGAAATATGAACGTCTTTTGTATTTTGGGGTCGATATACGACCCCAGGATTTGTTTTCAGGGCAGGTGTCATTTACAGGCCTGCAATTCTTTTGAATATCAAGTGACCATTAGCGCTGGGATTAAAGCTGCTGTTGTGTGAAACGGCCACAAGGTGGCAGCAGTTCTCCTTTACCAAATCTGGTTACTAGGACAACAGAGCCTCAATGCAAGTCGTGTTCTAGCTTGTAATTTAGAATGGAATGTGCCAGGTAAAAGCCCCTTACGTTTGTCTCACTACTTCTTGTTCGTACTTTTAATTTAATTTTTATTTCTTATCACAGCAAGTTGGATTACAATGTTTGGCTTGTTGTAGGTGTGCAAGATGTGGTTCTTTGACACATATACATATGTCTGTTCTTCCTGGGATCCTTTGCCCATGTACGTTATGACAGAATGTTGAGTAGTCTTCTCTTGGTATTCCGTAGGTGTTTGGTGATTATATATTTCACCTGTGTTTGTATATGTCCGTGAAGCGCAATATCCTAATGTATGCAATCCTCACACCTTTCCATTGGGGAACCATCAGTTTGTTTAATGAATCTGTCATTGCCCTTCTCTGTGGAAATATCTTCACTGGTGTCAATTTTTCAGTAACACCTATAAGTGATATCATACGATATGTGTCTTTCTGTTTCTGACTTACTACAAGTCACGTGATTACCTCTAGCCTCATCTACGGTGCTGCAAATGGCACTGTGTCCTTTTTTTCCTTGGCTAATATTCTGTCTGTATATGGACCGGTTCTTCTTTGTCCGCTCATCTGTTGATGGACTTTTTGGTTGCTTCCATGTCATGGCTATTGTAATGCTGCGGCAATGCACATTTGCCTGCCTGTGTCTTTCCAATTCTGTCTTCTTAGGTCATAGGCCCAGGAGTGGGCCTCCTGGATCATATGGTAGCAAAACGTTTACCTTGTAGAGGCACCTCCATTCTGTTCTCATTAGTGGCTCTTACCAGGTTACGTCCCACCTGAGGTTGAGGTTATGCTCTTCTCCACAACACCTTCAGCGTTTATTGTTTCTAGTATTTTTGCGGATGTATACTCTGACTCGTGTGAGCTGATACCACTTTGTGGTTGGATTTGCATGTGTCTCATAACCCCTTGAAATTGAACTTTCTGGCATGTCCTTCTTTTCTTCAAACTGTGAGTACCGCTTACCTCTTCAAATTGTTTTTGTGAAGTATGTGTGACACTTAGAAATAGTTTGGCCATTACCTCCCTCAAGACATTTTGAGGGCAGGTTACATTTACAGCCCTCCAGTACTGGTGCATATGAAGTGAACCTTAGCACAGGTTTTAAAGCTGCTGTTGCAGGAAATGGCCAGAGGGCGGCAGCATTTCTGCTTTTCCCAATCTGGTAACTAGGGAAACAGACCATCTAGGCAGTGGTGTTCCTCGGTTATATATTCGAGTGGAGTGTGCCCCCAAAAGCTGATGTCTCCTTACTCATGTTTGTTTTATAACTTGAATTTATAGTTTTTTATTGGAGTCATATTCCATTGTGTGCATGGACCACTTCTTTGTGCATTCCTCTATTGATGGACATTTTCGTAGCTTCCAAGTTTTGGCTATGGTAAATATTGCTGGGGTGCAGGATTGCCACCCTGTGTCGTTTGTTTTTTTGCAGTACGTGGGCCTCTTGCTTCCGTGCACCCTCCCATTGCAGAGCACAGGCTCTGGATGTGCAGGCCCAGCAGCCATAGCTCACGGCACCATGCACTCCGCAGCATGTGTGATCGTCCCTAACCGGGGCATGATCCCGTGTCCCCTGCATTGGCAGGCAGACTCTCAACCACTGCGCCACCAGTGAAAACCAGCCTGTGTCTTTTTGATTCTCATCCCCTCAGGCGATAGGCCCAGCAGTGGGTATGCTTGATTGAATGGGAGCTCAGTATTTACCTTTACAAAGCACCACCTTTTTGTTTTCATTACTGGCTCTTACCATGTCCCACGTTGAACCAAGGGTAGGTACTTCTCCAAAACCCCTTCAGCATTTATTGTTTGCAGAATTTTTGCTGATGGCCATTCTGACTGGTGTGAGCTGATAAGTTTTTGTAATTTGGATTTGCATATCTTTAATTCTTCCTAATGTTCAGCATTTTTCCATGCCTTTTTAAATTTCTGGTACAGAAAAACAGAAAACAACAGAGAGTACAATTAACCTCTTGCAATTGTCTTCTTGGATGGTTGCCCTCTTTTGAATTGTTTGGTCAATTTTCGAGCCCAGGATTGTTTCTGAGGGCAGGTGTCATTCACAGGCCTGCAATGAGTGTGAAGATTTAGTGACCATTAGCACTGGGTTTAAAGCTGCTGTTGTGGGAAATGGCCACAAGGCGGCAGCATTTCTCCGTTCCCAAATCTGGTTACTAGGGCAGCAGAGCCTTTCTGGGACCAATGGAATACAGAAGAAGGCATCCTTGAAGTCTAATACAGAATAGCATGTCCTGGTGGACGGTAGAATGACCAGCAGGGTGTAGGAATTAGGAACTACTGGATGTATATCCTCGGTGGCTTCAATGAGTGTCCTGACATCCTTTACCAGGTCCCCAGCAGCCCACGGGGCTCTCGTGGTCAGGGCAATCGCAGTTTATGGAGCTCACCTGCGCAACTACCCAGCAGCCCATGGGGCTCTCGTGGTCAGGCCCCTCCCAGGATATGGGGCTCACCTGGGCAGGTCCCAGCAGCCCACGGAGCTCTTTTGGTCAGGCCACTCCCAGGATATGGAGCTCACCTGTGCAACTACCCAGCAGCCCATGGGGCTCTCGTGGTCAGGCCCCTCCCAGGATACGGAGCTCCCCTGGGCAGGTACGCCAGCAGGGCTAGGCACACAGGAACCGTGCCCATGGCCCACATTGGAGAGCACCTCAGATCGCCTGTCACTCAGAGCTGACACAGAGCACCTTAGAGCAGGACTTGCACTAACAAACAGCAGCTCCGACAGTTCTGTGACTCTGGGCATCACTCTGTGCGGCCTCCCTCTGCCTGGTCTTCCAGAGACTTCCACTGCAGCCTGGGCACCAGGCCTCTGTCTCCACCCATCAGCCGTCCTCTCCCTGACTCCTGGATTCCTCTCATTAGGAGAGGGTCTTCTTGAAGTTGTCTCCCACTCATGGGCCAGATAAAATGATTAGAAAACAAGCCGGAGCTGCAGCCCCTTGTCTATCCTGACTCTCAGGAGCCCACACGTGTTCCTTGGACCTGGCCGGTTCAGCGAGGTCCATTTTCTGCAATGTGAGCCCCTGAGCGGTGAGGATTAGCTGAACTGGGCAGCCTGACACTGCCAGCCAGCCCTCCCCAGGTGTGCCTGGGTTGAGGTCAATAGAAACACCACTCCAGGCAGCAAGAGCCCCTGCAGCTGTGCCTGATGCCATATTCTCTGCCCCATCAGCAGACTCGGGGCTGTGCTGGTGGGAGGGAGTGAGGGGCCATGGCTTTGTGGGGGGCCCGGTGTGAGTGGGTCTCTGCTGGACTTTCTGCAGGAGTTGCCAGGCTGCCACCTTCTAAAGAAGAGGATGTGTCACCATACCTTCTGCTGGAATTTCTCCACTGGCAGAGGTGAGGAAGGAAAAAATCTGTTGGGTCTGGGACAGGAGGGGTATCTCAGGCAGGGAAATGGAAAGCTTCCAGAAGAGCGCCCGGTGCCAGGACCATCCTGGCTGTCCTGCAGGCACCAAGTCGGTCTGCATGCTGTCACTGGTGTGGCTCCACGGCCCTTCCTCTAGGCTTTCAAGTCCTTGTACATATTCAGGTGTTTTACTTGGGAAGGGTGGGAACAGTTTAGCAGCAGCTGGCTTGGGGCTCAGCTCACGTTTACTCACAGATGCCTCGGCATGGTCCCCCAGCTTTGCAATGAGGAAGCTGCTTGCGGGGGCGCTGCTGGCTTCATGGTAGATGATTCCCCACCTCTGACCATCTTCAGAATTGTTTACCCCTGGAGCAAGTGCCTGATAGGGTTTTCCTCTGTATAACTGGTTTTCCTCTGTATATTTCTTTTTTTGCTTCAAGGTAGATTTTATTCCTCTTTTATGTATTTATAGATATAAGCATGGAAATAATTCATTCATATAAATACATCTGGTGAAGGGAAACACTTTTATCTGTTTTATTTTTAAATTTTATTTATTTTCCATAATTTTGTAATTTAATTTATTTTTTTTATTTATACGGCAGGATATTATTAGTTATCTATTTTAGACATATACATGTATACAAGTCAATCCCAATCCCGCAACTCATCCCAGCAGCACCACCCCATGGCTTCACCCCTTTGGTGTCCATACGTGTGTTCTCTACCTCTGTGTCTCTATTTCTGCCCTGCCAACCGGTTCATCTGTACCATTTTTCTAGGTTCCACATGTATGCATTATATCTACAATATTTGTTTTTCTCTTTCCGACTTACTTCACTCTGTATGACAGTCTCTAGATCCATCGACGTCTCTACAAATGACCCAGTTTCATTCCTTTGTATGGCTGAGTAATATTCCATTTTATATATGCACCACATCTTTATCCATTCGTCTGGCTGTGGGCATTTAGGTTGCTTCCATTACCTGGCTATGGTAACTAGTTCTGCAATGAACATTGTGGTGAATGGGTCTTTTTGACTTATGGTTTTCTCTGGGTATATGCCCAGAAGTGGGATTGCTGGATCATATGGTAATTCTATCTTTAGTTTTTTAAGGAACGTCCATACTGTTCTCCATAGTGACTGTATCACTTTACATTCCCACCAATAGTGGAAGAGGGTTCCTTTTCTCCACACCCTCCCCAGCATTTGTTGTTTGTAGATTTTCTGATGATGCCCATTCTAACAGGTGTGAGGTGATACCTCATTGTAGTTTTGATTTGCATTTCTCTAATAATGAGAGATGTTGAGCAGCATTTCATGTGCGTCTTGGCCATCTCTGTGTCTTCTTTGAAGAAGTGTCTATTTAGATCTTCTAGCCATTTTTGTATTGGGTTGTTTGTTTTTTTAAGATTAAGCTGCATGAGCTGTTTCTATATATTGGAGATTAAACCTTTGTCCATTGATTCGTTTGCAAATGTTTTCTCCCATTCTGAGGGTTGCCTTTTTCCATTCCCGTTTTTTAACAAAAAAGAAAGAAAGAAAAAGAAGCAGAACACAAATGTGTGTAAAATATGCCTCTTGAAACTGTCGTTTTGAAATATGAACGTCTTTTGTATTTTGGGGTCGATATACGACCCCAGGATTTGTTTTCAGGGCAGGTGTCATTTACAGGCCTGCAATTCTTTTGAATATCAAGTGACCATTAGCGCTGGGATTAAAGCTGCTGTTGTGTGAAACGGCCACAAGGTGGCAGCAGTTCTCCTTTACCAAATCTGGTTACTAGGACAACAGAGCCTCAATGCAAGTCGTGTTCTAGCTTGTAATTTAGAATGGAATGTGCCAGGTAAAAGCCCCTTACGTTTGTCTCACTACTTCTTGTTCGTACTTTTAATTTAATTTTTATTTCTTATCACAGCAAGTTGGATTACAATGTTTGGCTTGTTGTAGGTGTGCAAGATGTGGTTCTTTGACACATATACATATGTCTGTTCTTCCTGGGATCCTTTGCCCATGTACGTTATGACAGAATGTTGAGTAGTCTTCTCTTGGTATTCCGTAGGTGTTTGGTGATTATATATTTCACCTGTGTTTGTATATGTCCGTGAAGCGCAATATCCTAATGTATGCAATCCTCACACCTTTCCATTGGGGAACCATCAGTTTGTTTAATGAATCTGTCATTGCCCTTCTCTGTGGAAATATCTTCACTGGTGTCAATTTTTCAGTAACACCTATAAGTGATATCATACGATATGTGTCTTTCTGTTTCTGACTTACTACAAGTCACGTGATTACCTCTAGCCTCATCTACGGTGCTGCAAATGGCACTGTGTCCTTTTTTTCCTTGGCTAATATTCTGTCTGTATATGGACCGGTTCTTCTTTGTCCGCTCATCTGTTGATGGACTTTTTGGTTGCTTCCATGTCATGGCTATTGTAATGCTGCGGCAATGCACATTTGCCTGCCTGTGTCTTTCCAATTCTGTCTTCTTAGGTCATAGGCCCAGGAGTGGGCCTGCTGGATCATATGGTAGCAAAACGTTTACCTTGTAGAGGCACCTCCATTCTGTTCTCATTAGTGGCTCTTACCAGGTTACGTCCCACCTGAGGTTGAGGTTATGCTCTTCTCCACAACACCTTCAGCGTTTATTGTTTCTAGTATTTTTGCGGATGTATACTCTGACTCGTGTGAGCTGATACCACTTTGTGGTTGGATTTGCATGTGTCTCATAACCCCTTGAAATTGAACTTTCTGGCATGTCCTTCTTTTCTTCAAACTGTGAATACCGCTTACCTCTTCAAATTGTTTTTGTGAAGTATGTGTGACACTTAGAAATAGTTTGGCCATTACCTCCCTCAAGACATTTTGAGGGCAGGTTACATTTACAGCCCTCCAGTACTGGTGCATATGAAGTGAACCTTAGCACAGGTTTTAAAGCTGCTGTTGCAGGAAATGGCCAGAGGGCGGCAGCATTTCTGCTTTTCCCAATCTGGTAACTAGGGAAACAGACCATCTAGGCAGTGGTGTTCCTCGGTTATATATTCGAGTGGAGTGTGCTCCCAAAAGCTGATGTCTCCTTACTCATGTTTGTTTTATAACTTGAATTTATAGTTTTTTATTGGAGTCATATTCCATTGTGTGCATGGACCACTTCTTCTTTGTGCATTCCTCTATTGATGGACATTTTCGTAGCTTCCAAGTTTTGGCTATGGTAAATATTGCTGGGGTGCAGGATTGCCACCCTGTGTCGTTTGTTTTTTTGCTGTACGTGGGCCTCTTGCTTCCGTGCACCCTCCCATTGCAGAGCACAGGCTCTGGATGTGCAGGCCCAGCAGCCGTAGCTCACGGCACCAGGCGCTCCGCGGCATGTGTGATCGTCCCTAACCGGGGCATGATCCCGTGTCCCCTGCATTGGCAGGCAGACTCTCAACCACTGCGCCACCAGTGAAAACCAGCCTGTGTCTTTTTGATTCTCATCCCCTCAGGCGATAGGCCCAGCAGTGGGTATGCTTGATTGAATGGGAGCTCAGTATTTACCTTTACAAAGCACCACCTTTTTGTTTTCATTACTGGCTCTTACCATGTCCCACGTTGAACCAAGGGTAGGTACTTCTCCAAAACCCCTTCAGCATTTATTGTTTGCAGAATTTTTGCTGATGGCCATTCTGACTGGTGTGAGCTGATAAGTTTTTGTAATTTGGATTTGCATATCTTTAATTCTTCCTAATGTTCAGCATTTTTCCATGCCTTTTTAAATTTCTGGTACAGAAAAACAGAAAACAACAGAGAGTACAATTAACCTCTTGCAATTGTCTTCTTGGATGGTTGCCCTCTTTTGAATTGTTTGGTCAATTTTCGACCCCAGGATTGTTTCTGAGGGCAGGTGTCATTCACAGGCCTGCAATGAGTGTGAAGATTTAGTGACCATTAGCACTGGGTTTAAAGCTGCTGTTGTGGGAAATGGCCACAAGGCGGCAGCATTTCTCCGTTCCCAAATCTGGTTACTAGGGCAGCAGAGCCTTTCTGGGACCAATGGAATACAGAAGAAGGCATCCTTGAAGTCTAATACAGAATAGCATGTCCTTGTGGACGGTAGAATGACCAGCAGGGTGTAGGAATTAGGAACTACTGGATGTATATCCTCGGTGGCTTCACTGAGTGTCCTGACATCCTTTACCAGGTCCCCAGCAGCCCACGGGGCTCTCGTGGTCAGGGCAATCGCAGTTTATGGAGCTCACCTGCGCAACTACCCAGCAGCCCATGGGGCTCTCGTGGTCAGGCCCCTCCCAGGATATGGGGCTCACCTGGGCAGGTCCCAGCAGCCCACGGAGCTTTTTTGGTCAGGCCACTCCCAGGATATGGAGCTCACCTGTGCAACTACCCAGCAGCCCATGGGGCTCTCGTGGTCAGGCCCCTCCCAGGATACGGAGCTCCCCTGGGCAGGTACGCCAGCAGGGCTAGGCACACAGGAACCGTGCACATAGCCCGCATTGGAGAGCACCTCAGATCGCCTGTCACTCAGAGCTGACACAGAGCACCTTAGAGCAGGACTTGCACTAACAAACAGCAGCTCCGACAGTTCTGTGACTCTGGGCATCACTCTGTGCGGCCTCCCTCTGCCTGGTCTTCCAGAGACCTCCACTGCAGCCTGGGCACCAGGCCTCTGTCTCCACCCATCAGCCGTCCTCTCCCTGACTCCTGGATTCCTCTCATTAGGAGAGGGTCTTCTTGAAGTTGTCTCCCACTCATGGGCCAGATAAAATGATTAGAAAACAAGCCGGAGCTGCAGCCCCTTGTCTATCCTGACTCTCAGGAGCCCACACGTGTTCCTTGGACCTGGCCGGTTCAGCGAGGTCCATTTTCTGCAATGTGAGCCCCTGAGGGGTGAGGATTAGCTGAACTGGGCAGCCTGACACTGCCAGCCAGCCCTCCCCAGGTGTGCCTGGGTTGAGGGCAATAGAAACACCACTCCAGGCAGCAAGAGCCCCTGCAGCTGTGCCTGATGCCATATTCTCTGCCCCATCAGCAGACTCGGGGCTGTGCTGGTGGGAGGGAGTGAGGGGCCATGGCTTTGTGGGGGGCCCGGTGTGAGTGGGTCTCTGCTGGACTTTCTGCAGGAGTTGCCAGGCTGCCACCTGCTAAAGAAGAGGATGTGTCACCATACCTTCTGCTGGAATTTCTCCACTGGCAGAGGTGAGGAAGGAAAAAATCTGTTGGGTCTGGGACAGGAGGGGTATCTCAGGCAGGGAAATGGAAAGCTTCCAGAAGAGCGCCCGGGGCCAGGACCATCCTGGCTGTCCTGCAGGCCCCAAGTCGGTCTGCATGCTGTCACTGGTGTGGCTCCACGGCCCTTCCTCTAGGCTTTCAAGTCCTTGTACATATTCAGGTGTTTTACTTGGGAAGGGTGGGAACAGTTTAGCAGCAGCTGGCTTGGGGCTCAGCTCACGTTTACTCACAGACGCCTCGGCATGGTCCCCCAGCTTTGCAATGAGGAAGCTGCTTGCGGGGGCGCTGCTGGCTTCATGGTAGATGATTCCCCACCTCTGACCATCTTCAGAATTGTTTACCCCTGGAGCAAGTGCCTGATAGGGTTTTCCTCTGTATAACTGGTTTTCCTCTGTAAATTTCTTTTTTTGCTTCAAGGTAGATTTTATTCCTCTTTTATGTATTTATAGATATAAGCATGGAAATAATTCATTCATATAAATACATCTGGTGAAGGGAAACACTTTTATCTGTTTTATTTTTAAATTTTATTTATTTTCCATAATTTTGTAATTTAATTTATTTTTTTTATTTATACGGCAGGATATTATTAGTTATCTATTTTAGACATATACATGTATACACATCAATCCCATTCCCCCAACTCATCCCAGCAGCACCACCCCATGGCTTCGCCCCTTTGGTGTCCATACGTGTGTTCTCTACCTCTGTGTCTCTATTTCTGCCCTGCCAACCGGTTCATCTGTACCATTTTTCTAGGTTCCACATGTATGCATTATATCTACAATATTTGTTTTTCTCTTTCCGACTTACTTCACTCTGTATGACAGTCTCTAGATCCATCGACGTCTCTACAAATGGCCCAGTTTCATTCCTTTGTATGGCTGAGTAATATTCCATTTTATATATGCACCACATCTTTATCCATTCGTCTGGCTGTGGGCATTTAGGTTGCTTCCATTACCTGGCTATGGTAACTAGTTCTGCAATGAACATTGTGGTGAATGGGTCTTTTTGACTTATGGTTTTCTCTGGGTATATGCCCAGAAGTGGGATTGCTGGATCATATGGTAATTCTATCTTTAGTTTTTTAAGGAACGTCCATACTGTTCTCCATAGTGACTGTATCACTTTACATTCCCACCAATAGTGGAAGAGGGTTCCTTTTCTCCACACCCTCCCCAGCATTTGTTGTTTGTAGATTTTCTGATGATGCCCATTCTAACAGGTGTGAGGTGATACCTCATTGTAGTTTTGATTTGCATTTCTCTAATAATGAGAGATGTTGAGCAGCATTTCATGTGCGTCTTGGCCATCTCTGTGTCTTCTTTGAAGAAGTGTCTATTTAGATCTTCTAGCCATTTTTGTATTGGGTTGTTTGTTTTTTTAAGATTAAGCTGCATGAGCTGTTTCTATATATTGGAGATTAAACCTTTGTCCATTGATTCGTTTGCAAATGTTTTCTCCCGTTCTGAGGGTTGCCTTTTTCCATTCCCGTTTTTTAACAAAAAAGAAAGAAAGAAAAAGAAGCAGAACACAAATGTGTGTAAAATATGCCTCTTGAAACTGTCGTTTTGAAATATGAACGTCTTTTGTATTTTGGGGTCGATATACGACCCCAGGATTTGTTTTCAGGGCAGGTGTCATTTACAGGCCTGCAATTCTTTTGAATATCAAGTGACCATTAGCGCTGGGATTAAAGCTGCTGTTGTGTGAAACGGCCACAAGGTGGCAGCAGTTCTCCTTTACCAAATCTGGTTACTAGGACAACAGAGCCTCAATGCAAGTCGTGTTCTAGCTTGTAATTTAGAATGGAATGTGCCAGGTAAAAGCCCCTTACGTTTGTCTCACTACTTCTTGTTCGTACTTTTAATTTAATTTTTATTTCTTACCACAGCAAGTTGGATTACAATGTTTGGCTTGTTGTAGGTGTGCAAGATGTGGTTCTTTGACACATATACATATGTCTGTTCTTCCTGGGATCCTTTGCCCATGTACGTTATGACAGAATGTTGAGTAGTCTTCTCTTGGTATTCCGTAGGTGTTTGGTGATTATATATTTCACCTGTGTTTGTATATGTCCGTGAAGCGCAATATCCTAATGTATGCAATCCTCACACCTTTCCATTGGGGAACCATCAGTTTGTTTAATGAATCTGTCATTGCCCTTCTCTGTGGAAATATCTTCACTGGTGTCAATTTTTCAGTAACACCTATAAGTGATATCATACGATATGTGTCTTTCTGTTTCTGACTTACTACAAGTCACGTGATTACCTCTAGCCTCATCTACGGTGCTGCAAATGGCACTGTGTCCTTTTTTTCCTTGGCTAATATTCTGTCTGTATATGGACCGGTTCTTCTTTGTCCGCTCATCTGTTGATGGACTTTTTGGTTGCTTCCATGTCATGGCTATTGTAATGCTGCGGCAATGCACATTTGCCTGCCTGTGTCTTTCCAATTCTGTCTTCTTAGGTCATAGGCCCAGGAGTGGGCCTGCTGGATCATATGGTAGCAAAACGTTTACCTTGTAGAGGCACCTCCATTCTGTTCTCATTAGTGGCTCTTACCAGGTTACGTCCCACCTGAGGTTGAGGTTATGCTCTTCTCCACAACACCTTCAGCGTTTATTGTTTCTAGTATTTTTGCGGATGTATACTCTGACTCGTGTGAGCTGATACCACTTTGTGGTTGGATTTGCATGTGTCTCATAACCCCTTGAAATTGAACTTTCTGGCATGTCCTTCTTTTCTTCAAACTGTGAGTACCGCTTACCTCTTCAAATTGTTTTTGTGAAGTATGTGTGACACTTAGAAATAGTTTGGCCATTACCTCCCTCAAGACATTTTGAGGGCAGGTTACATTTACAGCCCTCCAGTACTGGTGCATATGAAGTGAACCTTAGCACAGGTTTTAAAGCTGCTGTTGCAGGTAACGGCCAGAGGGCGGCAGCATTTCTGCTTTTCCCAATCTGGTAACTAGGGAAACAGACCATCTAGGCAGTGGTGTTCCTCGGTTATATATTCGAGTGGAGTGTGCCCCCAAAATCTGATGTCTCCTTACTTATGTTTGTTTTATAACTTGAATTTATAGTTTTTTATTGGAGTCATATTCCATTGTGTGCATGGACCACTTCTTCTTTGTGCATTCCTCTATTGATGGACATTTTCGTAGCTTCCAAGTTTTGGCTATGGTAAATATTGCTGGGGTGCAGGATTGCCTCCCTGTGTCGTTTTGTTTTTTTGCAGTACGTGGGCCTCTTGCTTCCGTGCACCCTCCCATTGCAGAGCACAGGCTCTGGATGTGCAGGCCCAGCAGCCATAGCTCACGGCACCATGCACTCCGCAGCATGTGTGATCGTCCCTAACCGGGGCATGATCCCGTGTCCCCTGCATTGGCAGGCAGACTCTCAACCACTGCGCCACCAGTGAAAACCAGCCTGTGTCTTTTTGATTCTCATCCCCTCAGGCGATAGGCCCAGCAGTGGGTATGCTTGATTGAATGGGAGCTCAGTATTTACCTTTACAAAGCACCACCTTTTTGTTTTCATTACTGGCTCTTACCATGTCCCACGTTGAACCAAGGGTAGGTACTTCTCCAAAACCCCTTCAGCATTTATTGTTTGCAGAATTTTTGCTGATGGCCATTCTGACTGGTGTGAGCTGATAAGTTTTTGTAATTTGGATTTGCATATCTTTAATTCTTCCTAATGTTCAGCATTTTTCCATGCCTTTTTAAATTTCTGGTACAGAAAAACAGAAAACAACAGAGAGTACAATTAACCTCTTGCAATTGTCTTCTTGGATGGTTGCCCTCTTTTGAATTGTTTGGTCAATTTTCGACCCCAGGATTGTTTCTGAGGGCAGGTGTCATTCACAGGCCTGCAATGAGTGTGAAGATTTAGTGACCATTAGCACTGGGTTTAAAGCTGCTGTTGTGGGAAATGGCCACAAGGCGGCAGCATTTCTCCGTTCCCAAATCTGGTTACTAGGGCAGCAGAGCCTTTCTGGGACCAATGGAATACAGAAGAAGGCATCCTTGAAGTCTAATACAGAATAGCATGTCCTTGTGGACGGTAGAATGACCAGCAGGGTGTAGGAATTAGGAACTACTGGATGTATATCCTCGGTGGCTTCACTGAGTGTCCTGACATCCTTTACCAGGTCCCCAGCAGCCCACGGGGCTCTCGTGGTCAGGGCAATCGCAGTTTATGGAGCTCACCTGCGCAACTACCCAGCAGCCCATGGGGCTCTCGTGGTCAGGCCCCTCCCAGGATATGGGGCTCACCTGGGCAGGTCCCAGCAGCCCACGGAGCTCTTTTGGTCAGGCCACTCCCAGGATATGGAGCTCACCTGTGCAACTACCCAGCAGCCCATGGGGCTCTCGTGGTCAGGCCCCTCCCAGGATACGGAGCTCCCCTGGGCAGGTACGCCAGCAGGGCTAGGCACACAGGAACCGTGCACATGGCCCACATTGGAGAGCACCTCAGATCGCCTGTCACTCAGAGCTGACACAGAGCACCTTAGAGCAGGACTTGCACTAACAAACAGCAGCTCCGACAGTTCTGTGACTCTGGGCATCACTCTGTGCGGCCTCCCTCTGCCTGGTCTTCCAGAGACTTCCACTGCAGCCTGGGCACCAGGCCTCTGTCTCCACCCATCAGCCGTCCTCTCCCTGACTCCTGGATTCCTCTCATTAGGAGAGGGTCTTCTTGAAGTTGTCTCCCACTCATGGGCCAGATAAAATGTTTAGAAAACAAGCCGGAGCTGCAGCCCCTTGTCTATCCTGACTCTCAGGAGCCCACACGTGTTCCTTGGACCTGGCCGGTTCAGCGAGGTCCATTTTCTGCAATGTGAGCCCCTGAGGGGTGAGGATTAGCTGAACTGGGCAGCCTGACACTGCCAGCCAGCCCTCCCCAGGTGTGCCTGGGTTGAGGTCAATAGAAACACCACTCCAGGCAGCAAGAGCCCCTGCAGCTGTGCCTGATGCCATATTCTCTGCCCCATCAGCAGACTCGGGGCTGTGCTGGTGGGAGGGAGTGAGGGGCCATGGCTTTGTGGGGGGCCCGGTGTGAGTGGGTCTCTGCTGGACTTTCTGCAGGAGTTGCCAGGCTGCCACCTTCTAAAGAAGAGGATGTGTCACCATACCTTCTGCTGGAATTTCTCCACTGGCAGAGGTGAGGAAGGAAAAAATCTGTTGGGTCTGGGACAGGAGGGGTATCTCAGGCAGGGAAATGGAAAGCTTCCAGAAGAGCGCCCGGTGCCAGGACCATCCTGGCTGTCCTGCAGGCACCAAGTCGGTCTGCATGCTGTCACTGGTGTGGCTCCACGGCCCTTCCTCTAGGCTTTCAAGTCCTTGTACATATTCAGGTGTTTTACTTGGGAAGGGTGGGAACAGTTTAGCAGCAGCTGGCTTGGGGCTCAGCTCACGTTTACTCACAGATGCCTCGGCATGGTCCCCCAGCTTTGCAATGAGGAAGCTGCTTGCGGGGGCGCTGCTGGCTTCATGGTAGATGATTCCCCACCTCTGACCATCTTCAGAATTGTTTACCCCTGGAGCAAGTGCCTGATAGGGTTTTCCTCTGTATAACTGGTTTTCCTCTGTATATTTCTTTTTTTGCTTCAAGGTAGATTTTATTCCTCTTTTATGTATTTATAGATATAAGCATGGAAATAATTCATTCATATAAATACATCTGGTGAAGGGAAACACTTTTATCTGTTTTATTTTTAAATTTTATTTATTTTCCATAATTTTGTAATTTAATTTATTTTTTTTATTTATACGGCAGGATATTATTAGTTATCTATTTTAGACATATACATGTATACAAGTCAATCCCAATCCCGCAACTCATCCCAGCAGCACCACCCCATGGCTTCACCCCTTTGGTGTCCATACGTGTGTTCTCTACCTCTGTGTCTCTATTTCTGCCCTGCCAACCGGTTCATCTGTACCATTTTTCTAGGTTCCACATGTATGCATTATATCTACAATATTTGTTTTTCTCTTTCCGACTTACTTCACTCTGTATGACAGTCTCTAGATCCATCGACGTCTCTACAAATGACCCAGTTTCATTCCTTTGTATGGCTGAGTAATATTCCATTTTATATATGCACCACATCTTTATCCATTCGTCTGGCTGTGGGCATTTAGGTTGCTTCCATTACCTGGCTATGGTAACTAGTTCTGCAATGAACATTGTGGTGAATGGGTCTTTTTGACTTATGGTTTTCTCTGGGTATATGCCCAGAAGTGGGATTGCTGGATCATATGGTAATTCTATCTTTAGTTTTTTAAGGAACGTCCATACTGTTCTCCATAGTGACTGTATCACTTTACATTCCCACCAATAGTGGAAGAGGGTTCCTTTTCTCCACACCCTCCCCAGCATTTGTTGTTTGTAGATTTTCTGATGATGCCCATTCTAACAGGTGTGAGGTGATACCTCATTGTAGTTTTGATTTGCATTTCTCTAATAATGAGAGATGTTGAGCAGCATTTCATGTGCGTCTTGGCCATCTCTGTGTCTTCTTTGAAGAAGTGTCTATTTAGATCTTCTAGCCATTTTTGTATTGGGTTGTTTGTTTTTTTAAGATTAAGCTGCATGAGCTGTTTCTATATATTGGAGATTAAACCTTTGTCCATTGATTCGTTTGCAAATGTTTTCTCCCATTCTGAGGGTTGCCTTTTTCCATTCCCGTTTTTTAACAAAAAAGAAAGAAAGAAAAAGAAGCAGAACACAAATGTGTGTAAAATATGCCTCTTGAAACTGTCGTTTTGAAATATGAACGTCTTTTGTATTTTGGGGTCGATATACGACCCCAGGATTTGTTTTCAGGGCAGGTGTCATTTACAGGCCTGCAATTCTTTTGAATATCAAGTGACCATTAGCGCTGGGATTAAAGCTGCTGTTGTGTGAAACGGCCACAAGGTGGCAGCAGTTCTCCTTTACCAAATCTGGTTACTAGGACAACAGAGCCTCAATGCAAGTCGTGTTCTAGCTTGTAATTTAGAATGGAATGTGCCAGGTAAAAGCCCCTTACGTTTGTCTCACTACTTCTTGTTCGTACTTTTAATTTAATTTTTATTTCTTATCACAGCAAGTTGGATTACAATGTTTGGCTTGTTGTAGGTGTGCAAGATGTGGTTCTTTGACACATATACATATGTCTGTTCTTCCTGGGATCCTTTGCCCATGTACGTTATGACAGAATGTTGAGTAGTCTTCTCTTGGTATTCTGTAGGTGTTTGGTGATTATATATTTCACCTGTGTTTGTATATGTCCGTGAAGCGCAATATCCTAATGTATGCAATCCTCACACCTTTCCATTGGGGAACCATCAGTTTGTTTAATGAATCTGTCATTGCCCTTCTCTGTGGAAATATCTTCACTGGTGTCAATTTTTCAGTAACACCTATAAGTGATATCATACGATATGTGTCTTTCTGTTTCTGACTTACTACAAGTCACGTGATTACCTCTAGCCTCATCTACGGTGCTGCAAATGGCACTGTGTCCTTTTTTTCCTTGGCTAATATTCTGTCTGTATATGGACCGGTTCTTCTTTGTCCGCTCATCTGTTGATGGACTTTTTGGTTGCTTCCATGTCATGGCTATTGTAATGCTGCGGCAATGCACATTTGCCTGCCTGTGTCTTTCCAATTCTGTCTTCTTAGGTCATAGGCCCAGGAGTGGGCCTGCTGGATCATATGGTAGCAAAACGTTTACCTTGTAGAGGCACCTCCATTCTGTTCTCATTAGTGGCTCTTACCAGGTTACGTCCCACCTGAGGTTGAGGTTATGCTCTTCTCCACAACACCTTCAGCGTTTATTGTTTCTAGTATTTTTGCGGATGTATACTCTGACTCGTGTGAGCTGATACCACTTTGTGGTTGGATTTGCATGTGTCTCATAACCCCTTGAAATTGAACTTTCTGGCATGTCCTTCTTTTCTTCAAACTGTGAGTACCGCTTACCTCTTCAAATTGTTTTTGTGAAGTATGTGTGACACTTAGAAATAGTTTGGCCATTACCTCCCTCAAGACATTTTGAGGGCAGGTTACATTTACAGCCCTCCAGTACTGGTGCATATGAAGTGAACCTTAGCACAGGTTTTAAAGCTGCTGTTGCAGGAAATGGCCAGAGGGCGGCAGCATTTCTGCTTTTCCCAATCTGGTAAGTAGGGAAACAGACCATCTAGGCAGTGGTGTTCCTCGGTTATATATTCGAGTGGAGTGTGCCCCCAAAAGCTGATGTCTCCTTACTCATGTTTGTTTTATAACTTGAATTTATAGTTTTTTATTGGAGTCATATTCCATTGTGTGCATGGACCACTTCTTCTTTGTGCATTCCTCTATTGATGGACATTTTCGTAGCTTCCAAGTTTTGGCTATGGTAAATATTGCTGGGGTGCAGGATTGCCACCCTGTGTCGTTTGTTTTTTTGCTGTACGTGGGCCTCTTGCTTCCGTGCACCCTCCCATTGCAGAGCACAGGCTCTGGATGTGCAGGCCCAGCAGCCGTAGCTCACGGCACCAGGCGCTCCGCGGCATGTGTGATCGTCCCTAACCGGGGCATGATCCCGTGTCCCCTGCATTGGCAGGCAGACTCTCAACCACTGTGCCACCAGTGAAAACCAGCCTGTGTCTTTTTGATTCTCATCCCCTCAGGCGATAGGCCCAGCAGTGGGTATGCTTGATTGAATGGGAGCTCAGTATTTACCTTTACAAAGCACCACCTTTTTGTTTTCATTACTGGCTCTTACCATGTCCCACGTTGAACCAAGGGTAGGTACTTCTCCAAAACCCCTTCAGCATTTATTGTTTGCAGAATTTTTGCTGATGGCCATTCTGACTGGTGTGAGCTGATAAGTTTTTGTAATTTGGATTTGCATATCTTTAATTCTTCCTAATGTTCAGCATTTTTCCATGCCTTTTTAAATTTCTGGTACAGAAAAACAGAAAACAGCAGAGAGTACAATTAACCTCTTGCAATTGTCTTCTTGGATGGTTGCCCTCTTTTGAATTGTTTGGTCAATTTTCGACCCCAGGATTGTTTCTGAGGGCAGGTGTCATTCACAGGCCTGCAATGAGTGTGAAGATTTAGTGACCATTAGCACTGGGTTTAAAGCTGCTGTTGTGGGAAATGGCCACAAGGCGGCAGCATTTCTCCATTCCCAAATCTGGTTACTAGGGCAGCAGAGCCTTTCTGGGACCAATGGAATACAGAAGAAGGCATCCTTGAAGTCTAATACAGAATAGCATGTCCTTGTGGACGGTAGAATGACCAGCAGGGTGTAGGAATTAGGAACTACTGGATGTATATCCTCGGTGGCTTCACTGAGTGTCCTGACATCCTTTACCAGGTCCCCAGCAGCCCACGGGGCTCTCGTGGTCAGGGCAATCGCAGTTTATGGAGCTCACCTGCACAACTACCCAGCAGCCCATGGGGCTCTCGTGGTCAGGCCCCTCCCAGGATATGGGGCTCACCTGGGCAGGTCCCAGCAGCCCACGGAGCTCTTTTGGTCAGGCCACTCCCAGGATATGGAGCTCACCTGTGCAACTACCCAGCAGCCCATGGGGCTCTCGTGGTCAGGCCCCTCCCAGGATACGGAGCTCCCCTGGGCAGGTACGCCAGCAGGGCTAGGCACACAGGAACCGTGCCCATGGCCCACATTGGAGAGCACCTCAGATCGCCTGTCACTCAGAGCTGACACAGAGCACCTTAGAGCAGGACTTGCACTAACAAACAGCAGCTCTGACAGTTCTGTGACTCTGGGCATCACTCTGTGCGGCCTCCCTCTGCCTGGTCTTCCAGAGAGTTCCACTGCAGCCTGGGCACCAGGCCTCTGTCTCCACCCATCAGCCGTCCTCTCCCTGACTCCTGGATTCCTCTCATTAGGAGAGGGTCTTCTTGAAGTTGTCTCCCACTCATGGGCCAGATAAAATGATTAGAAAACAAGCCGGAGCTGCAGCCCCTTGTCTATCCTGACTCTCAGGAGCCCACACGTGTTCCTTGGACCTGGCCGGTTCAGCGAGGTCCATTTTCTGCAATGTGAGCCCCTGAGGGGTGAGGATTAGCTGAACTGGGCAGCCTGACACTGCCAGCCAGCCCTCCCCAGGTGTGCCTGGGTTGAGGTCAATAGAAACACCACTCCAGGCAGCAAGAGCCCCTGCAGCTGTGCCTGATGCCATATTCTCTGCCCCATCAGCAGACTCGGGGCTGTGCTGGTGGGAGGGAGTGAGGGGCCATGGCTTTGTGGGGGGCCCGGTGTGAGTGGGTCTCTGCTGGACTTTCTGCAGGAGTTGCCAGGCTGCCACCTTCTAAAGAAGAGGATGTGTCACCATACCTTCTGCTGGAATTTCTCCACTGGCAGAGGTGAGGAAGGAAAAAATCTGTTGGGTCTGGGACAGGAGGGGTATCTCAGGCAGGGAAATGGAAAGCTTCCAGAAGAGCGCCCGGTGCCAGGACCATCCTGGCTGTCCTGCAGGCCCCAAGTCGGTCTGCATGCTGTCACTGGTGTGGCTCCACGGCCCTTCCTCTAGGCTTTCAAGTCCTTGTACATATTCAGGTGTTTTACTTGGGAAGGGTGGGAACAGTTTAGCAGCAGCTGGCTTGGGGCTCAGCTCACGTTTACTCACAGACGCCTCGGCATGGTCCCCCAGCTTTGCAATGAGGAAGCTGCTTGCGGGGGCGCTGCTGGCTTCATGGTAGATGATTCCCCACCTCTGACCATCTTCAGAATTGTTTACCCCTGGAGCAAGTGCCTGATAGGGTTTTCCTCTGTATAACTGGTTTTCCTCTGTAAATTTCTTTTTTTGCTTCAAGGTAGATTTTATTCCTCTTTTATGTATTTATAGATATAAGCATGGAAATAATTCATTCATATAAATACATCTGGTGAAGGGAAACACTTTTATCTGTTTTATTTTTAAATTTTATTTATTTTCCATAATTTTGTAATTTAATTTATTTTTTTTATTTATACGGCAGGATATTATTAGTTATCTATTTTAGACATATACATGTATACACGTCAATCCCAATCCCGCAACTCATCCCAGCAGCACCACCCCATGGCTTCGCCCCTTTGGTGTCCATACGTGTGTTCTCTACCTCTGTGTCTCTATTTCTGCCCTGCCAACCGGTTCATCTGTACCATTTTTCTAGGTTCCACATGTATGCATTATATCTACAATATTTGTTTTTCTCTTTCCGACTTACTTCACTCTGTATGACAGTCTCTAGATCCATCGACGTCTCTACAAATGACCCAGTTTCATTCCTTTGTATGGCTGAGTAATATTCCATTTTATATATGCACCACATCTTTATCCATTCGTCTGGCTGTGGACATTTAGGTTGCTTCCATTACCTGGCTATGGTAACTAGTTCTGCAATGAACATTGTGGTGAATGGGTCTTTTTGACTTATGGTTTTCTCTGGGTATATGCCCAGAAGTGGGATTGCTGGATCATATGGTAATTCTATCTTTAGTTTTTTAAGGAACGTCCATACTGTTCTCCATAGTGACTGTATCACTTTACATTCCCACCAATAGTGGAAGAGGGTTCCTTTTCTCCACACCCTCCCCAGCATTTGTTGTTTGTAGATTTTCTGATGATGCCCATTCTAACAGGTGTGAGGTGATACCTCATTGTAGTTTTGATTTGCATTTCTCTAATAATGAGAGATGTTGAGCAGCATTTCATGTGTGTCTTGGCCATCTCTGTGTCTTCTTTGAAGAAGTGTCTATTTAGATCTTCTAGCCATTTTTGTATTGGGTTGTTTGTTTTTTTAAGATTAAGCTGCATGAGCTGTTTCTATATATTGGAGATTAAACCTTTGTCCATTGATTCGTTTGCAAATGTTTTCTCCCGTTCTGAGGGTTGCCTTTTTCCATTCCCGTTTTTTAACAAAAAAGAAAGAAAGAAAAAGAAGCAGAACACAAATGTGTGTAAAATATGCCTCTTGAAACTGTCGTTTTGAAATATGAACGTCTTTTGTATTTTGGGGTCGATATACGACCCCAGGATTTGTTTTCAGGGCAGGTGTCATTTACAGGCCTGCAATTCTTTTGAATATCAAGTGACCATTAGCGCTGGGATTAAAGCTGCTGTTGTGTGAAACGGCCACAAGGTGGCAGCAGTTCTCCTTTACCAAATCTGGTTACTAGGACAACAGAGCCTCAATGCAAGTCGTGTTCTAGCTTATAATTTAGAATGGAATGTGCCAGGTAAAAGCCCCTTACGTTTGTCTCACTACTTCTTGTTCGTACTTTTAATTTAATTTTTATTTCTTATCACAGCAAGTTGGATTACAATGTTTGGCTTGTTGTAGGTGTGCAAGATGTGGTTCTTTGACACATATACATATGTCTGTTCTTCCTGGGATCCTTTGCCCATGTACGTTATGACAGAATGTTGAGTAGTCTTCTCTTGGTATTCCGTAGGTGTTTGGTGATTATATATTTCACCTGTGTTTGTATATGTCCGTGAAGCGCAATATCCTAATGTATGCAATCCTCACACCTTTCCATTGGGGAACCATCAGTTTGTTTAATGAATCTGTCATTGCCCTTCTCTGTGGAAATATCTTCACTGGTGTCAATTTTTCAGTAACACCTATAAGTGATATCATACGATATGTGTCTTTCTGTTTCTGACTTACTACAAGTCACGTGATTACCTCTAGCCTCATCTACGGTGCTGCAAATGGCACTGTGTCCTTTTTTTCCTTGGCTAATATTCTGTCTGTATATGGACCGGTTCTTCTTTGTCCGCTCATCTGTTGATGGACTTTTTGGTTGCTTCCATGTCATGGCTATTGTAATGCTGCGGCAATGCACATTTGCCTGCCTGTGTCTTTCCAATTCTGTCTTCTTAGGTCATAGGCCCAGGAGTGGGCCTGCTGGATCATATGGTAGCAAAACGTTTACCTTGTAGAGGCACCTCCATTCTGTTCTCATTAGTGGCTCTTACCAGGTTACGTCCCACCTGAGGTTGAGGTTATGCTCTTCTCCACAACACCTTCAGCGTTTATTGTTTCTAGTATTTTTGCGGATGTATACTCTGACTCGTGTGAGCTGATACCACTTTGTGGTTGGATTTGCATGTGTCTCATAACCCCTTGAAATTGAACTTTCTGGCATGTCCTTCTTTTCTTCAAACTGTGAGTACCGCTTACCTCTTCAAATTGTTTTTGTGAAGTATGTGTGACACTTAGAAATAGTTTGGCCATTACCTCCCTCAAGACATTTTGAGGGCAGGTTACATTTACAGCCCTCCAGTACTGGTGCATATGAAGTGAACCTTAGCACAGGTTTTAAAGCTGCTGTTGCAGGAAATGGCCAGAGGGCGGCAGCATTTCTGCTTTTCCCAATCTGGTAACTAGGGAAACAGACCATCTAGGCAGTGGTGTTCCTCGGTTATATATTCGAGTGGAGTGTGCCCCCAAAAGCTGATGTCTCCTTACTCATGTTTGTTTTATAACTTGAATTTATAGTTTTTTATTGGAGTCATATTCCATTGTGTGCATGGACCACTTCTTTGTGCATTCCTCTATTGATGGACATTTTCGTAGCTTCCAAGTTTTGGCTATGGTAAATATTGCTGGGGTGCAGGATTGCCACCCTGTGTCGTTTGTTTTTTTGCTGTACATGGGCCTCTTGCTTCCGTGCACCCTCCCATTGCAGAGCACAGGCTCTGGATGTGCAGGCCCAGCAGCCGTAGCCCACGGCACCAGGCGCTCCGCGGCTTGTGTGATCGTCCCTAACCGGGGCATGATCCCGTGTCCCCTGCATTGGCAGGCAGACTCTCAACCACTGTGCCACCAGTGAAAACCAGCCTGTGTCTTTTTGATTCTCATCCCCTCAGGCGATAGGCCCAGCAGTGGGTATGCTTGATTGAATGGGAGCTCAGTATTTACCTTTACAAAGCACCACCTTTTTGTTTTCATTACTGGCTCTTACCATGTCCCACGTTGAACCAAGGGTAGGTACTTCTCCAAAACCCCTTCAGCATTTATTGTTTGCAGAATTTTTGCTGATGGCCATTCTGACTGGTGTGAGCTGATAAGTTTTTGTAATTTGGATTTGCATATCTTTAATTCTTCCTAATGTTCAGCATTTTTCCATGCCTTTTTAAATTTCTGGTACAGAAAAACAGAAAACAACAGAGAGTACAATTAACCTCTTGCAATTGTCTTCTTGGATGGTTGCCCTCTTTTGAATTGTTTGGTCAATTTTCGACCCCAGGATTGTTTCTGAGGGCAGGTGTCATTCACAGGCCTGCAATGAGTGTGAAGATTTAGTGACCATTAGCACTGGGTTTAAAGCTGCTGTTGTGGGAAATGGCCACAAGGCGGCAGCATTTCTCCATTCCCAAATCTGGTTACTAGGGCAGCAGAGCCTTTCTGGGACCAATGGAATACAGAAGAAGGCATCCTTGAAGTCTAATACAGAATAGCATGTCCTTGTGGACGGTAGAATGACCAGCAGGGTGTAGGAATTAGGAACTACTGGATGTATATCCTCGGTGGCTTCACTGAGTGTCCTGACATCCTTTACCAGGTCCCCAGCAGCCCACGGGGCTCTCGTGGTCAGGGCAATCGCAGTTTATGGAGCTCACCTGCACAACTACCCAGCAGCCCATGGGGCTCTCGTGGTCAGGCCCCTCCCAGGATATGGGGCTCACCTGGGCAGGTCCCAGCAGCCCACGGAGCTCTTTTGGTCAGGCCACTCCCAGGATATGGAGCTCACCTGTGCAACTACCCAGCAGCCCATGGGGCTCTCGTGGTCAGGCCCCTCCCAGGATACGGAGCTCCCCTGGGCAGGTACGCCAGCAGGGCTAGGCACACAGGAACCGTGCCCATGGCCCACATTGGAGAGCACCTCAGATCGCCTGTCACTCAGAGCTGACACAGAGCACCTTAGAGCAGGACTTGCACTAACAAACAGCAGCTCTGACAGTTCTGTGACTCTGGGCATCACTCTGTGCGGCCTCCCTCTGCCTGGTCTTCCAGAGAGTTCCACTGCAGCCTGGGCACCAGGCCTCTGTCTCCACCCATCAGCCGTCCTCTCCCTGACTCCTGGATTCCTCTCATTAGGAGAGGGTCTTCTTGAAGTTGTCTCCCACTCATGGGCCAGATAAAATGATTAGAAAACAAGCCGGAGCTGCAGCCCCTTGTCTATCCTGACTCTCAGGAGCCCACACGTGTTCCTTGGACCTGGCCGGTTCAGCGAGGTCCATTTTCTGCAATGTGAGCCCCTGAGGGGTGAGGATTAGCTGAACTGGGCAGCCTGACACTGCCAGCCAGCCCTCCCCAGGTGTGCCTGGGTTGAGGTCAATAGAAACACCACTCCAGGCAGCAAGAGCCCCTGCAGCTGTGCCTGATGCCATATTCTCTGCCCCATCAGCAGACTCGGGGCTGTGCTGGTGGGAGGGAGTGAGGGGCCATGGCTTTGTGGGGGGCCCGGTGTGAGTGGGTCTCTGCTGGACTTTCTGCAGGAGTTGCCAGGCTGCCACCTTCTAAAGAAGAGGATGTGTCACCATACCTTCTGCTGGAATTTCTCCACTGGCAGAGGTGAGGAAGGAAAAAATCTGTTGGGTCTGGGACAGGAGGGGTATCTCAGGCAGGGAAATGGAAAGCTTCCAGAAGAGCGCCCGGTGCCAGGACCATCCTGGCTGTCCTGCAGGCACCAAGTCGGTCTGCATGCTGTCACTGGTGTGGCTCCACGGCCCTTCCTCTAGGCTTTCAAGTCCTTGTACATATTCAGGTGTTTTACTTGGGAAGGGTGGGAACAGTTTAGCAGCAGCTGGCTTGGGGCTCAGCTCACGTTTACTCACAGATGCCTCGGCATGGTCCCCCAGCTTTGCAATGAGGAAGCTGCTTGCGGGGGCGCTGCTGGCTTCATGGTAGATGATTCCCCACCTCTGACCATCTTCAGAATTGTTTACCCCTGGAGCAAGTGCCTGATAGGGTTTTCCTCTGTATAACTGGTTTTCCTCTGTATATTTCTTTTTTTGCTTCAAGGTAGATTTTATTCCTCTTTTATGTATTTATAGATATAAGCATGGAAATAATTCATTCATATAAATACATCTGGTGAAGGGAAACACTTTTATCTGTTTTATTTTTAAATTTTATTTATTTTCCATAATTTTGTAATTTAATTTATTTTTTTTATTTATACGGCAGGATATTATTAGTTATCTATTTTAGACATATACATGTATACACGTCAATCCCAATCCCGCAACTCATCCCAGCAGCACCACCCCATGGCTTCACCCCTTTGGTGTCCATACGTGTGTTCTCTACCTCTGTGTCTCTATTTCTGCCCTGCCAACCGGTTCATCTGTACCATTTTTCTAGGTTCCACATGTATGCATTATATCTACAATATTTGTTTTTCTCTTTCCGACTTACTTCACTCTGTATGACAGTCTCTAGATCCATCGACGTCTCTACAAATGACCCAGTTTCATTCCTTTGTATGGCTGAGTAATATTCCATTTTATATATGCACCACATCTTTATCCATTCGTCTGGCTGTGGGCATTTAGGTTGCTTCCATTACCTGGCTATGGTAACTAGTTCTGCAATGAACATTGTGGTGAATGGGTCTTTTTGACTTATGGTTTTCTCTGGGTATATGCCCAGAAGTGGGATTGCTGGATCATATGGTAATTCTATCTTTAGTTTTTTAAGGAACGTCCATACTGTTCTCCATAGTGACTGTATCACTTTACATTCCCACCAATAGTGGAAGAGGGTTCCTTTTCTCCACACCCTCCCCAGCATTTGTTGTTTGTAGATTTTCTGATGATGCCCATTCTAACAGGTGTGAGGTGATACCTCATTGTAGTTTTGATTTGCATTTCTCTAATAATGAGAGATGTTGAGCAGCATTTCATGTGCGTCTTGGCCATCTCTGTGTCTTCTTTGAAGAAGTGTCTATTTAGATCTTCTAGCCATTTTTGTATTGGGTTGTTTGTTTTTTTAAGATTAAGCTGCATGAGCTGTTTCTATATATTGGAGATTAAACCTTTGTCCATTGATTCGTTTGCAAATGTTTTCTCCCGTTCTGAGGGTTGCCTTTTTCCATTCCCGTTTTTTAACAAAAAAGAAAGAAAGAAAAAGAAGCAGAACACAAATGTGTGTAAAATATGCCTCTTGAAACTGTCGTTTTGAAATATGAACGTCTTTTGTATTTTGGGGTCGATATACGACCCCAGGATTTGTTTTCAGGGCAGGTGTCATTTACAGGCCTGCAATTCTTTTGAATATCAAGTGACCATTAGCGCTGGGATTAAAGCTGCTGTTGTGTGAAACGGCCACAAGGTGGCAGCAGTTCTCCTTTACCAAATCTGGTTACTAGGACAACAGAGCCTCAATGCAAGTCGTGTTCTAGCTTGTAATTTAGAATGGAATGTGCCAGGTAAAAGCCCCTTACGTTTGTCTCACTACTTCTTGTTCGTACTTTTAATTTAATTTTTATTTCTTATCACAGCAAGTTGGATTACAATGTTTGGCTTGTTGTAGGTGTGCAAGATGTGGTTCTTTGACACATATACATATGTCTGTTCTTCCTGGGATCCTTTGCCCATGTACGTTATGACAGAATGTTGAGTAGTCTTCTCTTGGTATTCCGTAGGTGTTTGGTGATTATATATTTCACCTGTGTTTGTATATGTCCGTGAAGCGCAATATCCTAATGTATGCAATCCTCACACCTTTCCATTGGGGAACCATCAGTTTGTTTAATGAATCTGTCATTGCCCTTCTCTGTGGAAATATCTTCACTGGTGTCAATTTTTCAGTAACACCTATAAGTGATATCATACGATATGTGTCTTTCTGTTTCTGACTTACTACAAGTCACGTGATTACCTCTAGCCTCATCTACGGTGCTGCAAATGGCACTGTGTCCTTTTTTTCCTTGGCTAATATTCTGTCTGTATATGGACCGGTTCTTCTTTGTCCGCTCATCTGTTGATGGACTTTTTGGTTGCTTCCATGTCATGGCTATTGTAATGCTGCGGCAATGCACATTTGCCTGCCTGTGTCTTTCCAATTCTGTCTTCTTAGGTCATAGGCCCAGGAGTGGGCCTGCTGGATCATATGGTAGCAAAACGTTTACCTTGTAGAGGCACCTCCATTCTGTTCTCATTAGTGGCTCTTACCAGGTTACGTCCCACCTGAGGTTGAGGTTATGCTCTTCTCCACAACACCTTCAGCGTTTATTGTTTCTAGTATTTTTGCGGATGTATACTCTGACTCGTGTGAGCTGATACCACTTTGTGGTTGGATTTGCATGTGTCTCATAACCCCTTGAAATTGAACTTTCTGGCATGTCCTTCTTTTCTTCAAACTGTGAGTACCGCTTACCTCTTCAAATTGTTTTTGTGAAGTATGTGTGACACTTAGAAATAGTTTGGCCATTACCTCCCTCAAGACATTTTGAGGGCAGGTTACATTTACAGCCCTCCAGTACTGGTGCATATGAAGTGAACCTTAGCACAGGTTTTAAAGCTGCTGTTGCAGGAAATGGCCAGAGGGCGGCAGCATTTCTGCTTTTCCCAATCTGGTAAGTAGGGAAACAGACCATCTAGGCAGTGGTGTTCCTCGGTTATATATTCGAGTGGAGTGTGCCCCCAAAAGCTGATGTCTCCTTACTCATGTTTGTTTTATAACTTGAATTTATAGTTTTTTATTGGAGTCATATTCCATTGTGTGCATGGACCACTTCTTCTTTGTGCATTCCTCTATTGATGGACATTTTCGTAGCTTCCAAGTTTTGGCTATGGTAAATATTGCTGGGGTGCAGGATTGCCACCCTGTGTCGTTTGTTTTTTTGCTGTACATGGGCCTCTTGCTTCCGTGCACCCTCCCATTGCAGAGCACAGGCTCTGGATGTGCAGGCCCAGCAGCCGTAGCCCACGGCACCAGGCGCTCCGCGGCTTGTGTGATCGTCCCTAACCGGGGCATGATCCCGTGTCCCCTGCATTGGCAGGCAGACTCTCAACCACTGTGCCACCAGTGAAAACCAGCCTGTGTCTTTTTGATTCTCATCCCCTCAGGCGATAGGCCCAGCAGTGGGTATGCTTGATTGAATGGGAGCTCAGTATTTACCTTTACAAAGCACCACCTTTTTGTTTTCATTACTGGCTCTTACCATGTCCCACGTTGAACCAAGGGTAGGTACTTCTCCAAAACCCCTTCAGCATTTATTGTTTGCGGAATTTTTGCTGATGGCCATTCTGACTGGTGTGAGCTGATAAGTTTTTGTAATTTGGATTTGCATATCTTTAATTCTTCCTAATGTTCAGCATTTTTCCATGCCTTTTTAAATTTCTGGTACAGAAAAACAGAAAACAACAGAGAGTACAATTAACCTCTTGCAATTGTCTTCTTGGATGGTTGCCCTCTTTTGAATTGTTTGGTCAATTTTCGACCCCAGGATTGTTTCTGAGGGCAGGTGTCATTCACAGGCCTGCAATGAGTGTGAAGATTTAGTGACCATTAGCACTGGGTTTAAAGCTGCTGTTGTGGGAAATGGCCACAAGGCGGCAGCATTTCTCCATTCCCAAATCTGGTTACTAGGGCAGCAGAGCCTTTCTGGGACCAATGGAATACAGAAGAAGGCATCCTTGAAGTCTAATACAGAATAGCATGTCCTGGTGGACGGTAGAATGACCAGCAGGGTGTAGGAATTAGGAACTACTGGATGTATATCCTCGGTGTCTTCACTGAGTGTCCTGACATTCTTTACCAGGTCTCCAGCAGCCCACGGGGCTCTCGTGGTCAGGGCAATCGCAGTTTATGGAGCTCACCTGCACAACTACCCAGCAGCCCATGGGGCTCTCGTGGTCAGGCCCCTCCCAGGATATGGGGCTCACCTGGGCAGGTCCCAGCAGCCCACGGAGCTCTTTTGGTCAGGCCACTCCCAGGATATGGAGCTCACCTGTGCAACTACCCAGCAGCCCATGGGGCTCTCGTGGTCAGGCCCCTCCCAGGATACGGAGCTCCCCTGGGCAGGTACGCCAGCAGGGCTAGGCACACAGGAACCGTGCCCATGGCCCACATTGGAGAGCACCTCAGATCGCCTGTCACTCAGAGCTGACACAGAGCACCTTAGAGCAGGACTTGCACTAACAAACAGCAGCTCTGACAGTTCTGTGACTCTGGGCATCACTCTGTGCGGCCTCCCTCTGCCTGGTCTTCCAGAGAGTTCCACTGCAGCCTGGGCACCAGGCCTCTGTCTCCACCCATCAGCCGTCCTCTCCCTGACTCCTGGATTCCTCTCATTAGGAGAGGGTCTTCTTGAAGTTGTCTCCCACTCATGGGCCAGATAAAATGATTAGAAAACAAGCCGGAGCTGCAGCCCCTTGTCTATCCTGACTCTCAGGAGCCCACACGTGTTCCTTGGACCTGGCCGGTTCAGCGAGGTCCATTTTCTGCAATGTGAGCCCCTGAGGGGTGAGGATTAGCTGAACTGGGCAGCCTGACACTGCCAGCCAGCCCTCCCCAGGTGTGCCTGGGTTGAGGTCAATAGAAACACCACTCCAGGCAGCAAGAGCCCCTGCAGCTGTGCCTGATGCCATATTCTCTGCCCCATCAGCAGACTCGGGGCTGTGCTGGTGGGAGGGAGTGAGGGGCCATGGCTTTGTGGGGGGCCCGGTGTGAGTGGGTCTCTGCTGGACTTTCTGCAGGAGTTGCCAGGCTGCCACCTTCTAAAGAAGAGGATGTGTCACCATACCTTCTGCTGGAATTTCTCCACTGGCAGAGGTGAGGAAGGAAAAAATCTGTTGGGTCTGGGACAGGAGGGGTATCTCAGGCAGGGAAATGGAAAGCTTCCAGAAGAGCGCCCGGTGCCAGGACCATCCTGGCTGTCCTGCAGGCACCAAGTCGGTCTGCATGCTGTCACTGGTGTGGCTCCACGGCCCTTCCTCTAGGCTTTCAAGTCCTTGTACATATTCAGGTGTTTTACTTGGGAAGGGTGGGAACAGTTTAGCAGCAGCTGGCTTGGGGCTCAGCTCACGTTTACTCACAGACGCCTCGGCATGGTCCCCCAGCTTTGCAATGAGGAAGCTGCTTGCGGGGGCGCTGCTGGCTTCATGGTAGATGATTCCCCACCTCTGACCATCTTCAGAATTGTTTACCCCTGGAGCAAGTGCCTGATAGGGTTTTCCTCTGTATAACTGGTTTTCCTCTGTAAATTTCTTTTTTTGCTTCAAGGTAGATTTTATTCCTCTTTTATGTATTTATAGATATAAGCATGGAAATAATTCATTCATATAAATACATCTGGTGAAGGGAAACACTTTTATCTGTTTTATTTTTAAATTTTATTTATTTTCCATAATTTTGTAATTTAATTTATTTTTTTTATTTATACGGCAGGATATTATTAGTTATCTATTTTAGACATATACATGTATACACGTCAATCCCAATCCCGCAACTCATCCCAGCAGCACCACCCCATGGCTTCGCCCCTTTGGTGTCCATACGTGTGTTCTCTACCTCTGTGTCTCTATTTCTGCCCTGCCAACCGGTTCATCTGTACCATTTTTCTAGGTTCCACATGTATGCATTATATCTACAATATTTGTTTTTCTCTTTCCGACTTACTTCACTCTGTATGACAGTCTCTAGATCCATCGACGTCTCTACAGATGACCCAGTTTCATTCCTTTGTATGGCTGAGTAATATTCCATTTTATATATGCACCACATCTTTATCCATTCGTCTGGCTGTGGGCATTTAGGTTGCTTCCATTACCTGGCTATGGTAACTAGTTCTGCAATGAACATTGTGGTGAATGGGTCTTTTTGACTTATGGTTTTCTCTGGGTATATGCCCAGAAGTGGGATTGCTGGATCATATGGTAATTCTATCTTTAGTTTTTTAAGGAACGTCCATACTGTTCTCCATAGTGACTGTATCACTTTACATTCCCACCAATAGTGGAAGAGGGTTCCTTTTCTCCACACCCTCCCCAGCATTTGTTGTTTGTAGATTTTCTGATGATGCCCATTCTAACAGGTGTGAGGTGATACCTCATTGTAGTTTTGATTTGCATTTCTCTAATAATGAGAGATGTTGAGCAGCATTTCATGTGCGTCTTGGCCATCTCTGTGTCTTCTTTGAAGAAGTGTCTATTTAGATCTTCTAGCCATTTTTGTATTGGGTTGTTTGTTTTTTTAAGATTAAGCTGCATGAGCTGTTTCTATATATTGGAGATTAAACCTTTGTCCATTGATTCGTTTGCAAATGTTTTCTCCCGTTCTGAGGGTTGCCTTTTTCCATTCCCGTTTTTTAACAAAAAAGAAAGAAAGAAAAAGAAGCAGAACACAAATGTGTGTAAAATATGCCTCTTGAAACTGTCGTTTTGAAATATGAACGTCTTTTGTATTTTGGGGTCGATATACGACCCCAGGATTTGTTTTCAGGGCAGGTGTCATTTACAGGCCTGCAATTCTTTTGAATATCAAGTGACCATTAGCGCTGGGATTAAAGCTGCTGTTGTGTGAAACGGCCACAAGGTGGCAGCAGTTCTCCTTTACCAAATCTGGTTACTAGGACAACAGAGCCTCAATGCAAGTCGTGTTCTAGCTTGTAATTTAGAATGGAATGTGCCAGGTAAAAGCCCCTTACGTTTGTCTCACTACTTCTTGTTCGTACTTTTAATTTAATTTTTATTTCTTATCACAGCAAGTTGGATTACAATGTTTGGCTTGTTGTAGGTGTGCAAGATGTGGTTCTTTGACACATATACATATGTCTGTTCTTCCTGGGATCCTTTGCCCATGTACGTTATGACAGAATGTTGAGTAGTCTTCTCTTGGTATTCCGTAGGTGTTTGGTGATTATATATTTCACCTGTGTTTGTATATGTCCGTGAAGCGCAATATCCTAATGTATGCAATCCTCACACCTTTCCATTGGGGAACCATCAGTTTGTTTAATGAATCTGTGATTGCCCTTCTCTGTGGAAATATCTTCACTGGTGTCAATTTTTCAGTAACACCTATAAGTGATATCATACGATATGTGTCTTTCTGTTTCTGACTTACTACAAGTCACGTGATTACCTCTAGCCTCATCTACGGTGCTGCAAATGGCACTGTGTCCTTTTTTTCCTTGGCTAATATTCTGTCTGTATATGGACCGGTTCTTCTTTGTCCGCTCATCTGTTGATGGACTTTTTGGTTGCTTCCATGTCATGGCTATTGTAATGCTGCGGCAATGCACATTTGCCTGCCTGTGTCTTTCCAATTCTGTCTTCTTAGGTCATAGGCCCAGGAGTGGGCCTGCTGGATCATATGGTAGCAAAACGTTTACCTTGTAGAGGCACCTCCATTCTGTTCTCATTAGTGGCTCTTACCAGGTTACGTCCCACCTGAGGTTGAGGTTATGCTCTTCTCCACAACACCTTCAGCGTTTATTGTTTCTAGTATTTTTGCGGATGTATACTCTGACTCGTGTGAGCTGATACCACTTTGTGGTTGGATTTGCATGTGTCTCATAACCCCTTGAAATTGAACTTTCTGGCATGTCCTTCTTTTCTTCAAACTGTGAGTACCGCTTACCTCTTCAAATTGTTTTTGTGAGGTATGTGTGACACTTAGAAATAGTTTGGCCATTACCTCCCTCAAGACATTTTGAGGGCAGGTTACATTTACAGCCCTCCAGTACTGGTGCATATGAAGTGAACCTTAGCACAGGTTTTAAAGCTGCTGTTGCAGGAAATGGCCAGAGGGCGGCAGCATTTCTGCTTTTCCCAATCTGGTAAGTAGGGAAACAGACCATCTAGGCAGTGGTGTTCCTCGGTTATATATTCGAGTGGAGTGTGCCCCCAAAAGCTGATGTCTCCTTACTCATGTTTGTTTTATAACTTGAATTTATAGTTTTTTATTGGAGTCATATTCCATTGTGTGCATGGACCACTTCTTTGTGCATTCCTCTATTGATGGACATTTTCGTAGCTTCCAAGTTTTGGCTATGGTAAATATTGCTGGGGTGCAGGATTGCCACCCTGTGTCGTTTGTTTTTTTGCTGTACATGGGCCTCTTGCTTCCGTGCACCCTCCCATTGCAGAGCACAGGCTCTGGATGTGCAGGCCCAGCAGCCGTAGCTCACGGCACCAGGCGCTCCGTGGCTTGTGTGATCGTCCCTAACCGGGGCATGATCCCGTGTCCCCTGCATTGGCAGGCAGACTCTCAACCACTGTGCCACCAGTGAAAACCAGCCTGTGTCTTTTTGATTCTCATCCCCTCAGGCGATAGGCCCAGCAGTGGGTATGCTTGATTGAATGGGAGCTCAGTATTTACCTTTACAAAGCACCACCTTTTTGTTTTCATTACTGGCTCTTACCATGTCCCACGTTGAACCAAGGGTAGGTACTTCTCCAAAACCCCTTCAGCATTTATTGTTTGCAGAATTTTTGCTGATGGCCATTCTGACTGGTGTGAGCTGATAAGTTTTTGTAATTTGGATTTGCATATCTTTAATTCTTCCTAATGTTCAGCATTTTTCCATGCCTTTTTAAATTTCTGGTACAGAAAAACAGAAAACAACAGAGAGTACAATTAACCTCTTGCAATTGTCTTCTTGGATGGTTGCCCTCTTTTGAATTGTTTGGTCAATTTTCGACCCCAGGATTGTTTCTGAGGGCAGGTGTCATTCACAGGCCTGCAATGAGTGTGAAGATTTAGTGACCATTAGCACTGGGTTTAAAGCTGCTGTTGTGGGAAATGGCCACAAGGCGGCAGCATTTCTCCGTTCCCAAATCTGGTTACTAGGGCAGCAGAGCCTTTCTGGGACCAATGGAATACAGAAGAAGGCATCCTTGAAGTCTAATACAGAATAGCATGTCCTTGTGGACGGTAGAATGACCAGCAGGGTGTAGGAATTAGGAACTACTGGATGTATATCCTCGGTGGCTTCACTGAGTGTCCTGACATCCTTTACCAGGTCCCCAGCAGCCGACGGGGCTCTCGTGGTCAGGGCAATCGCAGTTTATGGAGCTCACCTGCGCAACTACCCAGCAGCCCATGGGGCTCTCGTGGTCAGGCCCCTCCCAGGATATGGGGCTCACCTGGGCAGGTCCCAGCAGCCCACGGAGCTCTTTTGGTCAGGCCACTCCCAGGATATGGAGCTCACCTGTGCAACTACCCAGCAGCCCATGGGGCTCTCGTGGTCAGGCCCCTCCCAGGATACGGAGCTCCCCTGGGCAGGTACGCCAGCAGGGCTAGGCACACAGGAACCGTGCACATGGCCCACATTGGAGAGCACCTCAGATCGCCTGTCACTCAGAGCTGACACAGAGCACCTTAGAGCAGGACTTGCACTAACAAACAGCAGCTCCGACAGTTCTGTGACTCTGGGCATCACTCTGTGCGGCCTCCCTCTGCCTGGTCTTCCAGAGAGTTCCACTGCAGCCTGGGCACCAGGCCTCTGTCTCCACCCATCAGCCGTCCTCTCCCTGACTCCTGGATTCCTCTCATTAGGAGAGGGTCTTCTTGAAGTTGTCTCCCACTCATGGGCCAGATAAAATGATTAGAAAACAAGCCGGAGCTGCAGCCCCTTGTCTATCCTGACTCTCAGGAGCCCACACGTGTTCCTTGGACCTGGCCGGTTCAGCGAGGTCCATTTTCTGCAATGTGAGCCCCTGAGGGGTGAGGATTAGCTGAACTGGGCAGCCTGACACTGCCAGCCAGCCCTCCCCAGGTGTGCCTGGGTTGAGGTCAATAGAAACACCACTCCAGGCAGCAAGAGCCCCTGCAGCTGTGCCTGATGCCATATTCTCTGCCCCATCAGCAGACTCGGGGCTGTGCTGGTGGGAGGGAGTGAGGGGCCATGGCTTTGTGGGGGGCCCGGTGTGAGTGGGTCTCTGCTGGACTTTCTGCAGGAGTTGCCAGGCTGCCACCTTCTAAAGAAGAGGATGTGTCACCATACCTTCTGCTGGAATTTCTCCACTGGCAGAGGTGAGGAAGGAAAAAATCTGTTGGGTCTGGGACAGGAGGGGTATCTCAGGCAGGGAAATGGAAAGCTTCCAGAAGAGCGCCCGGTGCCAGGACCATCCTGGCTGTCCTGCAGGCACCAAGTCGGTCTGCATGCTGTCACTGGTGTGGCTCCACGGCCCTTCATCTAGGCTTTCAAGTCCTTGTACATATTCAGGTGTTTTACTTGGGAAGGGTGGGAACAGTTTAGCAGCAGCTGGCTTGGGGCTCAGCTCACGTTTACTCACAGACGCCTCGGCATGGTCCCCCAGCTTTGCAATGAGGAAGCTGCTTGCGGGGGCGCTGCTGGCTTCATGGTAGATGATTCCCCACCTCTGACCATCTTCAGAATTGTTTACCCCTGGAGCAAGTGCCTGATAGGGTTTTCCTCTGTATAACTGGTTTTCCTCTGTATATTTCTTTTTTTGCTTCAAGGTAGATTTTATTCCTCTTTTATGTATTTATAGATATAAGCATGGAAATAATTCATTCATATAAATACATCTGGTGAAGGGAAACACTTTTATCTGTTTTATTTTTAAATTTTATTTATTTTCCATAATTTTGTAATTTAATTTATTTTTTTTATTTATACGGCAGGATATTATTAGTTATCTATTTTAGACATATACATGTATACAAGTCAATCCCAATCCCGCAACTCATCCCAGCAGCACCACCCCATGGCTTCACCCCTTTGGTGTCCATACGTGTGTTCTCTACCTCTGTGTCTCTATTTCTGCCCTGCCAACCGGTTCATCTGTACCATTTTTCTAGGTTCCACATGTATGCATTATATCTACAATATTTGTTTTTCTCTTTCCGACTTACTTCACTCTGTATGACAGTCTCTAGATCCATCGACGTCTCTACAAATGACCCAGTTTCATTCCTTTGTATGGCTGAGTAATATTCCATTTTATATATGCACCACATCTTTATCCATTCGTCTGGCTGTGGGCATTTAGGTTGCTTCCATTACCTGGCTATGGTAACTAGTTCTGCAATGAACATTGTGGTGAATGGGTCTTTTTGACTTATGGTTTTCTCTGGGTATATGCCCAGAAGTGGGATTGCTGGATCATATGGTAATTCTATCTTTAGTTTTTTAAGGAACGTCCATACTGTTCTCCATAGTGACTGTATCACTTTACATTCCCACCAATAGTGGAAGAGGGTTCCTTTTCTCCACACCCTCCCCAGCATTTGTTGTTTGTAGATTTTCTGATGATGCCCATTCTAACAGGTGTGAGGTGATACCTCATTGTAGTTTTGATTTGCATTTCTCTAATAATGAGAGATGTTGAGCAGCATTTCATGTGCGTCTTGGCCATCTCTGTGTCTTCTTTGAAGAAGTGTCTATTTAGATCTTCTAGCCATTTTTGTATTGGGTTGTTTGTTTTTTTAAGATTAAGCTGCATGAGCTGTTTCTATATATTGGAGATTAAACCTTTGTCCATTGATTCGTTTGCAAATGTTTTCTCCCGTTCTGAGGGTTGCCTTTTTCCATTCCCGTTTTTTAACAAAAAAGAAAGAAAGAAAAAGAAGCAGAACACAAATGTGTGTAAAATATGCCTCTTGAAACTGTCGTTTTGAAATATGAACGTCTTTTGTATTTTGGGGTCGATATACGACCCCAGGATTTGTTTTCAGGGCAGGTGTCATTTACAGGCCTGCAATTCTTTTGAATATCAAGTGACCATTAGCGCTGGGATTAAAGCTGCTGTTGTGTGAAACGGCCACAAGGTGGCAGCAGTTCTCCTTTACCAAATCTGGTTACTAGGACAACAGAGCCTCAATGCAAGTCGTGTTCTAGCTTGTAATTTAGAATGGAATGTGCCAGGTAAAAGCCCCTTACGTTTGTCTCACTACTTCTTGTTCGTACTTTTAATTTAATTTTTATTTCTTATCACAGCAAGTTGGATTACAATGTTTGGCTTGTTGTAGGTGTGCAAGATGTGGTTCTTTGACACATATACATATGTCTGTTCTTCCTGGGATCCTTTGCCCATGTACGTTATGACAGAATGTTGAGTAGTCTTCTCTTGGTATTCCGTAGGTGTTTGGTGATTATATATTTCACCTGTGTTTGTATATGTCCGTGAAGCGCAATATCCTAATGTATGCAATCCTCACACCTTTCCATTGGGGAACCATCAGTTTGTTTAATGAATCTGTGATTGCCCTTCTCTGTGGAAATATCTTCACTGGTGTCAATTTTTCAGTAACACCTATAAGTGATATCATACGATATGTGTCTTTCTGTTTCTGACTTACTACAAGTCACGTGATTACCTCTAGCCTCATCTACGGTGCTGCAAATGGCACTGTGTCCTTTTTTTCCTTGGCTAATATTCTGTCTGTATATGGACCGGTTCTTCTTTGTCCGCTCATCTGTTGATGGACTTTTTGGTTGCTTCCATGTCATGGCTATTGTAATGCTGCGGCAATGCACATTTGCCTGCCTGTGTCTTTCCAATTCTGTCTTCTTAGGTCATAGGCCCAGGAGTGGGCCTGCTGGATCATATGGTAGCAAAACGTTTACCTTGTAGAGGCACCTCCATTCTGTTCTCATTAGTGGCTCTTACCAGGTTACGTCCCACCTGAGGTTGAGGTTATGCTCTTCTCCACAACACCTTCAGCGTTTATTGTTTCTAGTATTTTTGCGGATGTATACTCTGACTCGTGTGAGCTGATACCACTTTGTGGTTGGATTTGCATGTGTCTCATAACCCCTTGAAATTGAACTTTCTGGCATGTCCTTCTTTTCTTCAAACTGTGAGTACCGCTTACCTCTTCAAATTGTTTTTGTGAAGTATGTGTGACACTTAGAAATAGTTTGGCCATTACCTCCCTCAAGACATTTTGAGGGCAGGTTACATTTACAGCCCTCCAGTACTGGTGCATATGAAGTGAACCTTAGCACAGGTTTTAAAGCTGCTGTTGCAGGAAATGGCCAGAGGGCGGCAGCATTTCTGCTTTTCCCAATCTGGTAAGTAGGGAAACAGACCATCTAGGCAGTGGTGTTCCTCGGTTATATATTCGAGTGGAGTGTGCCCCCAAAAGCTGATGTCTCCTTACTCATGTTTGTTTTATAACTTGAATTTATAGTTTTTTATTGGAGTCATATTCCATTGTGTGCATGGACCACTTCTTCTTTGTGCATTCCTCTATTGATGGACATTTTCGTAGCTTCCAAGTTTTGGCTATGGTAAATATTGCTGGGGTGCAGGATTGCCACCCTGTGTCGTTTGTTTTTTTGCTGTACATGGGCCTCTTGCTTCCGTGCACCCTCCCATTGCAGAGCACAGGCTCTGGATGTGCAGGCCCAGCAGCCGTAGCCCACGGCACCAGGCGCTCCGCGGCTTGTGTGATCGTCCCTAACCGGGGCATGATCCCGTGTCCCCTGCATTGGCAGGCAGACTCTCAACCACTGTGCCACCAGTGAAAACCAGCCTGTGTCTTTTTGATTCTCATCCCCTCAGGCGATAGGCCCAGCAGTGGGTATGCTTGATTGAATGGGAGCTCAGTATTTACCTTTACAAAGCACCACCTTTTTGTTTTCATTACTGGCTCTTACCATGTCCCACGTTGAACCAAGGGTAGGTACTTCTCCAAAACCCCTTCAGCATTTATTGTTTGCGGAATTTTTGCTGATGCCCATTCTGACTGGTGTGAGCTGATAAGTTTTTGTAATTTGGATTTGCATATCTTTAATTCTTCCTAATGTTCAGCATTTTTCCATGCCTTTTTAAATTTCTGGTACAGAAAAACAGAAAACAACAGAGAGTACAATTAACCTCTTGCAATTGTCTTCTTGGATGGTTGCCCTCTTTTGAATTGTTTGGTCAATTTTCGACCCCAGGATTGTTTCTGAGGGCAGGTGTCATTCACAGGCCTGCAATGAGTGTGAAGATTTAGTGACCATTAGCACTGGGTTTAAAGCTGCTGTTGTGGGAAATGGCCACAAGGCGGCAGCATTTCTCCATTCCCAAATCTGGTTACTAGGGCAGCAGAGCCTTTCTGGGACCAATGGAATACAGAAGAAGGCATCCTTGAAGTCTAATAAAGAATAGCATGTCCTGGTGGATGGTAGAATGACCATCAGGGTGTAGGAATTAGGAACTACTGGATGTATATCCTCGGTGGCTTCACTGAGTGTCCTGACATCCTTTACCAGGTCCCCAGCAGCCCACGGGGCTCTCGTGGTCAGGGCAATCGCAGTTTATGGAGCTCACCTGCGCAACTACCCAGCAGCCCATGGGGCTCTCGTGGTCAGGCCCCTCCCAGGATATGGGGCTCACCTGGGCAGGTCCCAGCAGCCCACGGAGCTCTTTTGGTCAGGCCACTCCCAGGATATGGAGCTCACCTGTGCAACTACCCAGCAGCCCATGGGGCTCTCGTGGTCAGGCCCCTCCCAGGATACGGAGCTCCCCTGGGCAGGTACGCCAGCAGGGCTAGGCACACAGGAACCGTGCACATGGCCCGCATTGGAGAGCACCTCAGATCGCCTGTCACTCAGAGCTGACACAGAGCACCTTAGAGCAGGACTTGCACTAACAAACAGCAGCTCCAACAGTTCTGAGACTCTGGGCATCACTCTGTGCGGCCTCCCTCTGCCTGGTCTTCCAGAGACTTCCACTGCAGCCTGGGCACCAGGCCTCTGTCTCCACCCATCAGCCGTCCTCTCCCTGACTCCTGGATTCCTCTCATTAGGAGAGGGTCTTCTTGAAGTTGTCTCCCACTCATGGGCCAGATAAAATGATTAGAAAACAAGCCGGAGCTGCAGCCCCTTGTCTATCCTGACTCTCAGGAGCCCACACGTGTTCCTTGGACCTGGCTGGTTCAGCGAAGTCCAGTTTCTGCAATGTGAGCCCCTGAGGGGTGAGGATTAGCTGAACTGGGCAGCCTGACACTGCCAGCCAGCCCTCCCCAGGTGTGCCTGGGTTGAGGTCAATAGAAACACCACTCCAGGCAGCAAGAGCCCCTGCAGCTGTGCCTGATGCCATATTCTCTGCCCCATCAGCAGACTCGGGGCTGTGCTGGTGGGAGGGAGAGAGGGGCCATGGCTTTGTGGGGGGCCCGTTGTGAGTGGGTCTCTGCTGGACTTTCTGCAGGAGTTGCCAGGCTGCCACCTGCTAAAGAAGAGGATGTGTCACCATACCTTCTGCTGGAATTTCTCCACTGGCAGAGGTGAGGAAGGAAAAAATCTGTTGGGTCTGGGACAGGAGGGGTATCTCAGGCAGGGAAATGGAAAGCTTCCAGAAGAGCGCCCGGTGCCAGGACCATCCTGGCTGTCCTGCAGGCACCAAGTCGGTCTGCATGCTGTCACTGGTGTGGCTCCACGGCCCTTCATCTAGGCTTTCAAGTCCTTGTACATATTCAGGTGTTTTACTTGGGAAGGGTGGGAACAGTTTAGCAGCAGCTGGCTTGGGGCTCAGCTCACGTTTACTCACAGACGCCTCGGCATGGTCCCCCAGCTTTGCAATGAGGAAGCTGCTTGCGGGGGCGCTGCTGGCTTCATGGTAGATGATTCCCCACCTCTGACCATCTTCAGAATTGTTTACCCCTGGAGCAAGTGCCTGATAGGGTTTTCCTCTGTATAACTGGTTTTCCTCTGTATATTTCTTTTTTTGCTTCAAGGTAGATTTTATTCCTCTTTTATGTATTTATAGATATAAGCATGGAAATAATTCATTCATATAAATACATCTGGTGAAGGGAAACACTTTTATCTGTTTTATTTTTAAATTTTATTTATTTTCCATAATTTTGTAATTTAATTTATTTTTTTTATTTATACGGCAGGATATTATTAGTTATCTATTTTAGACATATACATGTATACACGTCAATCCCAATCCCGCAACTCATCCCAGCAGCACCACCCCATGGCTTCACCCCTTTGGTGTCCATACGTGTGTTCTCTACCTCTGTGTCTCTATTTCTGCCCTGCCAACCGGTTCATCTGTACCATTTTTCTAGGTTCCACATGTATGCATTATATCTACAATATTTGTTTTTCTCTTTCCGACTTACTTCACTCTGTATGACAGTCTCTAGATCCATCGACGTCTCTACAAATGACCCAGTTTCATTCCTTTGTATGGCTGAGTAATATTCCATTTTATATATGCACCACATCTTTATCCATTCGTCTGGCTGTGGGCATTTAGGTTGCTTCCATTACCTGGCTATGGTAACTAGTTCTGCAATGAACATTGTGGTGAATGGGTCTTTTTGACTTATGGTTTTCTCTGGGTATATGCCCAGAAGTGGGATTGCTGGATCATATGGTAATTCTATCTTTAGTTTTTTAAGGAACGTCCATACTGTTCTCCATAGTGACTGTATCACTTTACATTCCCACCAATAGTGGAAGAGGGTTCCTTTTCTCCACACCCTCCCCAGCATTTGTTGTTTGTAGATTTTCTGATGATGCCCATTCTAACAGGTGTGAGGTGATACCTCATTGTAGTTTTGATTTGCATTTCTCTAATAATGAGAGATGTTGAGCAGCATTTCATGTGTGTCTTGGCCATCTCTGTGTCTTCTTTGAAGAAGTGTCTATTTAGATCTTCTAGCCATTTTTGTATTGGGTTGTTTGTTTTTTTAAGATTAAGCTGCATGAGCTGTTTCTATATATTGGAGATTAAACCTTTGTCCATTGATTCGTTTGCAAATGTTTTCTCCCGTTCTGAGGGTTGCCTTTTTCCATTCCCGTTTTTTAACAAAAAAGAAAGAAAGAAAAAGAAGCAGAACACAAATGTGTGTAAAATATGCCTCTTGAAACTGTCGTTTTGAAATATGAACGTCTTTTGTATTTTGGGGTCGATATACGACCCCAGGATTTGTTTTCAGGGCAGGTGTCATTTACAGGCCTGCAATTCTTTTGAATATCAAGTGACCATTAGCGCTGGGATTAAAGCTGCTGTTGTGTGAAACGGCCACAAGGTGGCAGCAGTTCTCCTTTACCAAATCTGGTTACTAGGACAACAGAGCCTCAATGCAAGTCGTGTTCTAGCTTGTAATTTAGAATGGAATGTGCCAGGTAAAAGCCCCTTACGTTTGTCTCACTACTTCTTGTTCGTACTTTTAATTTAATTTTTATTTCTTATCACAGCAAGTTGGATTACAATGTTTGGCTTGTTGTAGGTGTGCAAGATGTGGTTCTTTGACACATATACATATGTCTGTTCTTCCTGGGATCCTTTGCCCATGTACGTTATGACAGAATGTTGAGTAGTCTTCTCTTGGTATTCCGTAGGTGTTTGGTGATTATATATTTCACCTGTGTTTGTATATGTCCGTGAAGCGCAATATCCTAATGTATGCAATCCTCACACCTTTCCATTGGGGAACCATCAGTTTCTTTAATGAATCTGTGATTGCCCTTCTCTGTGGAAATATCTTCACTGGTGTCAATTTTTCAGTAACACCTATAAGTGATATCATACGATATGTGTCTTTCTGTTTCTGACTTACTACAAGTCACGTGATTACCTCTAGCCTCATCTACGGTGCTGCAAATGGCACTGTGTCCTTTTTTTCCTTGGCTAATATTCTGTCTGTATATGGACCGGTTCTTCTTTGTCCGCTCATCTGTTGATGGACTTTTTGGTTGCTTCCATGTCATGGCTATTGTAATGCTGCGGCAATGCACATTTGCCTGCCTGTGTCTTTCCAATTCTGTCTTCTTAGGTCATAGGCCCAGGAGTGGGCCTGCTGGATCATATGGTAGCAAAACGTTTACCTTGTAGAGGCACCTCCATTCTGTTCTCATTAGTGGCTCTTACCAGGTTACGTCCCACCTGAGGTTGAGGTTATGCTCTTCTCCACAACACCTTCAGCGTTTATTGTTTCTAGTATTTTTGCGGATGTATACTCTGACTCGTGTGAGCTGATACCACTTTGTGGTTGGATTTGCATGTGTCTCATAACCCCTTGAAATTGAACTTTCTGGCATGTCCTTCTTTTCTTCAAACTGTGAGTACCGCTTACCTCTTCAAATTGTTTTTGTGAAGTATGTGTGACACTTAGAAATAGTTTGGCCATTACCTCCCTCAAGACATTTTGAGGGCAGGTTACATTTACAGCCCTCCAGTACTGGTGCATATGAAGTGAACCTTAGCACAGGTTTTAAAGCTGCTGTTGCAGGAAATGGCCAGAGGGCGGCAGCATTTCTGCTTTTCCCAATCTGGTAACTAGGGAAACAGACCATCTAGGCAGTGGTGTTCCTCGGTTATATATTCGAGTGGAGTGTGCCCCCAAAAGCTGATGTCTCCTTACTCATGTTTGTTTTATAACTTGAATTTATAGTTTTTTATTGGAGTCATATTCCATTGTGTGCATGGACCACTTCTTCTTTGTGCATTCCTCTATTGATGGACATTTTCGTAGCTTCCAAGTTTTGGCTATGGTAAATATTGCTGGGGTGCAGGATTGCCACCCTGTGTCGTTTGTTTTTTTGCTGTACATGGGCCTCTTGCTTCCGTGCACCCTCCCATTGCAGAGCACAGGCTCTGGATGTGCAGGCCCAGCAGCCGTAGCCCACGGCACCAGGCGCTCCGCGGCTTGTGTGATCGTCCCTAACCGGGGCATGATCCCGTGTCCCCTGCATTGGCAGGCAGACTCTCAACCACTGTGCCACCAGTGAAAACCAGCCTGTGTCTTTTTGATTCTCATCCCCTCAGGCGATAGGCCCAGCAGTGGGTATGCTTGATTGAATGGGAGCTCAGTATTTACCTTTACAAAGCACCACCTTTTTGTTTTCATTACTGGCTCTTACCATGTCCCACGTTGAACCAAGGGTAGGTACTTCTCCAAAACCCCTTCAGCATTTATTGTTTGCGGAATTTTTGCTGATGGCCATTCTGACTGGTGTGAGCTGATAAGTTTTTGTAATTTGGATTTGCATATCTTTAATTCTTCCTAATGTTCAGCATTTTTCCATGCCTTTTTAAATTTCTGGTACAGAAAAACAGAAAACAACAGAGAGTACAATTAACCTCTTGCAATTGTCTTCTTGGATGGTTGCCCTCTTTTGAATTGTTTGGTCAATTTTCGACCCCAGGATTGTTTCTGAGGGCAGGTGTCATTCACAGGCCTGCAATGAGTGTGAAGATTTAGTGACCATTAGCACTGGGTTTAAAGCTGCTGTTGTGGGAAATGGCCACAAGGCGGCAGCATTTCTCCATTCCCAAATCTGGTTACTAGGGCAGCAGAGCCTTTCTGGGACCAATGGAATACAGAAGAAGGCATCCTTGAAGTCTAATACAGAATAGCATGTCCTGGTGGACGGTAGAATGACCAGCAGGGTGTAGGAATTAGGAACTACTGGATGTATATCCTCGGTGTCTTCACTGAGTGTCCTGACATTCTTTACCAGGTCCCCAGCAGCCCACGGGGCTCTCGTGGTCAGGGCAATCGCAGTTTATGGAGCTCACCTGCACAACTACCCAGCAGCCCATGGGGCTCTCGTGGTCAGGCCCCTCCCAGGATATGGGGCTCACCTGGGCAGGTCCCAGCAGCCCACGGAGCTCTTTTGGTCAGGCCACTCCCAGGATATGGAGCTCACCTGTGCAACTACCCAGCAGCCCATGGGGCTCTCGTGGTCAGGCCCCTCCCAGGATACGGAGCTCCCCTGGGCAGGTACGCCAGCAGGGCTAGGCACACAGGAACCGTGCCCATGGCCCACATTGGAGAGCACCTCAGATCGCCTGTCACTCAGAGCTGACACAGAGCACCTTAGAGCAGGACTTGCACTAACAAACAGCAGCTCTGACAGTTCTGTGACTCTGGGCATCACTCTGTGCGGCCTCCCTCTGCCTGGTCTTCCAGAGAGTTCCACTGCAGCCTGGGCACCAGGCCTCTGTCTCCACCCATCAGCCGTCCTCTCCCTGACTCCTGGATTCCTCTCATTAGGAGAGGGTCTTCTTGAAGTTGTCTCCCACTCATGGGCCAGATAAAATGATTAGAAAACAAGCCGGAGCTGCAGCCCCTTGTCTATCCTGACTCTCAGGAGCCCACACGTGTTCCTTGGACCTGGCCGGTTCAGCGAGGTCCATTTTCTGCAATGTGAGCCCCTGAGGGGTGAGGATTAGCTGAACTGGGCAGCCTGACACTGCCAGCCAGCCCTCCCCAGGTGTGCCTGGGTTGAGGTCAATAGAAACACCACTCCAGGCAGCAAGAGCCCCTGCAGCTGTGCCTGATGCCATATTCTCTGCCCCATCAGCAGACTCGGGGCTGTGCTGGTGGGAGGGAGTGAGGGGCCATGGCTTTGTGGGGGGCCCGGTGTGAGTGGGTCTCTGCTGGACTTTCTGCAGGAGTTGCCAGGCTGCCACCTTCTAAAGAAGAGGATGTGTCACCATACCTTCTGCTGGAATTTCTCCACTGGCAGAGGTGAGGAAGGAAAAAATCTGTTGGGTCTGGGACAGGAGGGGTATCTCAGGCAGGGAAATGGAAAGCTTCCAGAAGAGCGCCCGGTGCCAGGACCATCCTGGCTGTCCTACAGGCACCAAGTCGGTCTGCATGCTGTCACTGGTGTGGCTCCACGGCCCTTCCTCTAGGCTTTCAAGTCCTTGTACATATTCAGGTGTTTTACTTGGGAAGGGTGGGAACAGTTTAGCAGCAGCTGGCTTGGGGCTCAGCTCACGTTTACTCACAGACGCCTCGGCATGGTCCCCCAGCTTTGCAATGAGGAAGCTGCTTGCGGGGGCGCTGCTGGCTTCATGGTAGATGATTCCCCACCTCTGACCATCTTCAGAATTGTTTACCCCTGGAGCAAGTGCCTGATAGGGTTTTCCTCTGTATAACTGGTTTTCCTCTGTAAATTTCTTTTTTTGCTTCAAGGTAGATTTTATTCCTCTTTTATGTATTTATAGATATAAGCATGGAAATAATTCATTCATATAAATACATCTGGTGAAGGGAAACACTTTTATCTGTTTTATTTTTAAATTTTATTTATTTTCCATAATTTTGTAATTTAATTTATTTTTTTTATTTATACGGCAGGATATTATTAGTTATCTATTTTGGACATATACATGTATACACGTCAATCCCAATCCCGCAACTCATCCCAGCAGCACCACCCCATGGCTTCGCCCCTTTGGTGTCCATACGTGTGTTCTCTACCTCTGTGTCTCTATTTCTGCCCTGCCAACCGGTTCATCTGTACCATTTTTCTAGGTTCCACATGTATGCATTATATCTACAATATTTGTTTTTCTCTTTCCGACTTACTTCACTCTGTATGACAGTCTCTAGATCCATCGACGTCTCTACAAATGACCCAGTTTCATTCCTTTGTATGGCTGAGTAATATTCCATTTTATATATGCACCACATCTTTATCCATTCGTCTGGCTGTGGGCATTTAGGTTGCTTCCATTACCTGGCTATGGTAACTAGTTCTGCAATGAACATTGTGGTGAATGGGTCTTTTTGACTTATGGTTTTCTCTGGGTATATGCCCAGAAGTGGGATTGCTGGATCATATGGTAATTCTATCTTTAGTTTTTTAAGGAACGTCCATACTGTTCTCCATAGTGACTGTATCACTTTACATTCCCACCAATAGTGGAAGAGGGTTCCTTTTCTCCACACCCTCCCCAGCATTTGTTGTTTGTAGATTTTCTGATGATGCCCATTCTAACAGGTGTGAGGTGATACCTCATTGTAGTTTTGATTTGCATTTCTCTAATAATGAGAGATGTTGAGCAGCATTTCATGTGCGTCTTGGCCATCTCTGTGTCTTCTTTGAAGAAGTGTCTATTTAGATCTTCTAGCCATTTTTGTATTGGGTTGTTTGTTTTTTTAAGATTAAGCTGCATGAGCTGTTTCTATATATTGGAGATTAAACCTTTGTCCATTGATTCGTTTGCAAATGTTTTCTCCCGTTCTGAGGGTTGCCTTTTTCCATTCCCGTTTTTTAACAAAAAAGAAAGAAAGAAAAAGAAGCAGAACACAAATGTGTGTAAAATATGCCTCTTGAAACTGTCGTTTTGAAATATGAACGTCTTTTGTATTTTGGGGTCGATATACGACCCCAGGATTTGTTTTCAGGGCAGGTGTCATTTACAGGCCTGCAATTCTTTTGAATATCAAGTGACCATTAGCGCTGGGATTAAAGCTGCTGTTGTGTGAAACGGCCACAAGGTGGCAGCAGTTCTCCTTTACCAAATCTGGTTACTAGGACAACAGAGCCTCAATGCAAGTCGTGTTCTAGCTTGTAATTTAGAATGGAATGTGCCAGGTAAAAGCCCCTTACGTTTGTCTCACTACTTCTTGTTCGTACTTTTAATTTAATTTTTATTTCTTATCACAGCAAGTTGGATTACAATGTTTGGCTTGTTGTAGGTGTGCAAGATGTGGTTCTTTGACACATATACATATGTCTGTTCTTCCTGGGATCCTTTGCCCATGTACGTTATGACAGAATGTTGAGTAGTCTTCTCTTGGTATTCCGTAGGTGTTTGGTGATTATATATTTCACCTGTGTTTGTATATGTCCGTGAAGCGCAATATCCTAATGTATGCAATCCTCACACCTTTCCATTGGGGAACCATCAGTTTCTTTAATGAATCTGTGATTGCCCTTCTCTGTGGAAATATCTTCACTGGTGTCAATTTTTCAGTAACACCTATAAGTGATATCATACGATATGTGTCTTTCTGTTTCTGACTTACTACAAGTCACGTGATTACCTCTAGCCTCATCTACGGTGCTGCAAATGGCACTGTGTCCTTTTTTTCCTTGGCTAATATTCTGTCTGTATATGGACCGGTTCTTCTTTGTCCGCTCATCTGTTGATGGACTTTTTGGTTGCTTCCATGTCATGGCTATTGTAATGCTGCGGCAATGCACATTTGCCTGCCTGTGTCTTTCCAATTCTGTCTTCTTAGGTCATAGGCCCAGGAGTGGGCCTGCTGGATCATATGGTAGCAAAACGTTTACCTTGTAGAGGCACCTCCATTCTGTTCTCATTAGTGGCTCTTACCAGGTTACGTCCCACCTGAGGTTGAGGTTATGCTCTTCTCCACAACACCTTCAGCGTTTATTGTTTCTAGTATTTTTGCGGATGTATACTCTGACTCGTGTGAGCTGATACCACTTTGTGGTTGGATTTGCATGTGTCTCATAACCCCTTGAAATTGAACTTTCTGGCATGTCCTTCTTTTCTTCAAACTGTGAGTACCGCTTACCTCTTCAAATTGTTTTTGTGAAGTATGTGTGACACTTAGAAATAGTTTGGCCATTACCTCCCTCAAGACATTTTGAGGGCAGGTTACATTTACAGCCCTCCAGTACTGGTGCATATGAAGTGAACCTTAGCACAGGTTTTAAAGCTGCTGTTGCAGGAAATGGCCAGAGGGCGGCAGCATTTCTGCTTTTCCCAATCTGGTAAGTAGGGAAACAGACCATCTAGGCAGTGGTGTTCCTCGGTTATATATTCGAGTGGAGTGTGCCCCCAAAAGCTGATGTCTCCTTACTCATGTTTGTTTTATAACTTGAATTTATAGTTTTTTATTGGAGTCATATTCCATTGTGTGCATGGACCACTTCTTTGTGCATTCCTCTATTGATGGACATTTTCGTAGCTTCCAAGTTTTGGCTATGGTAAATATTGCTGGGGTGCAGGATTGCCACCCTGTGTCGTTTGTTTTTTTTGCTGTACATGGGCCTCTTGCTTCCGTGCACCCTCCCATTGCAGAGCACAGGCTCTGGATGTGCAGGCCCAGCAGCCGTAGCTCACGGCACCAGGCGCTCCGTGGCTTGTGTGATCGTCCCTAACCGGGGCATGATCCCGTGTCCCCTGCATTGGCAGGCAGACTCTCAACCACTGTGCCACCAGTGAAAACCAGCCTGTGTCTTTTTGATTCTCATCCCCTCAGGCGATAGGCCCAGCAGTGGGTATGCTTGATTGAATGGGAGCTCAGTATTTACCTTTACAAAGCACCACCTTTTTGTTTTCATTACTGGCTCTTACCATGTCCCACGTTGAACCAAGGGTAGGTACTTCTCCAAAACCCCTTCAGCATTTATTGTTTGCAGAATTTTTGCTGATGGCCATTCTGACTGGTGTGAGCTGATAAGTTTTTGTAATTTGGATTTGCATATCTTTAATTCTTCCTAATGTTCAGCATTTTTCCATGCCTTTTTAAATTTCTGGTACAGAAAAACAGAAAACAACAGAGAGTACAATTAACCTCTTGCAATTGTCTTCTTGGATGGTTGCCCTCTTTTGAATTGTTTGGTCAATTTTCGACCCCAGGATTGTTTCTGAGGGCAGGTGTCATTCACAGGCCTGCAATGAGTGTGAAGATTTAGTGACCATTAGCACTGGGTTTAAAGCTGCTGTTGTGGGAAATGGCCACAAGGCGGCAGCATTTCTCCGTTCCCAAATCTGGTTACTAGGGCAGCAGAGCCTTTCTGGGACCAATGGAATACAGAAGAAGGCATCCTTGAAGTCTAATACAGAATAGCATGTCCTTGTGGACGGTAGAATGACCAGCAGGGTGTAGGAATTAGGAACTACTGGATGTATATCCTCGGTGGCTTCACTGAGTGTCCTGACATCCTTTACCAGGTCCCCAGCAGCCCACGGGGCTCTCGTGGTCAGGGCAATCGCAGTTTATGGAGCTCACCTGCGCAACTACCCAGCAGCCCATGGGGCTCTCGTGGTCAGGCCCCTCCCAGGATATGGGGCTCACCTGGGCAGGTCCCAGCAGCCCACGGAGCTCTTTTGGTCAGGCCACTCCCAGGATATGGAGCTCACCTGTGCAACTACCCAGCAGCCCATGGGGCTCTCGTGGTCAGGCCCCTCCCAGGATACGGAGCTCCCCTGGGCAGGTACGCCAGCAGGGCTAGGCACACAGGAACCGTGCACATGGCCCACATTGGAGAGCACCTCAGATCGCCTGTCACTCAGAGCTGACACAGAGCACCTTAGAGCAGGACTTGCACTAACAAACAGCAGCTCCGACAGTTCTGTGACTCTGGGCATCACTCTGTGCGGCCTCCCTCTGCCTGGTCTTCCAGAGACTTCCACTGCAGCCTGGGCACCAGGCCTCTGTCTCCACCCATCAGCCGTCCTCTCCCTGACTCCTGGATTCCTCTCATTAGGAGAGGGTCTTCTTGAAGTTGTCTCCCACTCATGGGCCAGATAAAATGATTAGAAAACAAGCCGGAGCTGCAGCCCCTTGTCTATCCTGACTCTCAGGAGCCCACACGTGTTCCTTGGACCTGGCCGGTTCAGCGAGGTCCAGTTTCTGCAATGTGAGCCCCTGAGGGGTGAGGATTAGCTGAACTGGGCAGCCTGACACTGCCAGCCAGCCCTCCCCAGGTGTGCCTGGGTTGAGGTCAATAGAAACACCACTCCAGGCAGCAAGAGCCCCTGCAGCTGTGCCTGATGCCATATTCTCTGCCCCATCAGCAGACTCGGGGCTGTGCTGGTGGGAGGGAGTGAGGGGCCATGGCTTTGTGGGGGGCCCGGTGTGAGTGGGTCTCTGCTGGACTTTCTGCAGGAGTTGCCAGGCTGCCACCTTCTAAAGAAGAGGATGTGTCACCATACCTTCTGCTGGAATTTCTCCACTGGCAGAGGTGAGGAAGGAAAAAATCTGTTGGGTCTGGGACAGGAGGGGTATCTCAGGCAGGGAAATGGAAAGCTTCCAGAAGAGCGCCCGGTGCCAGGACCATCCTGGCTGTCCTGCAGGCACCAAGTCGGTCTGCATGCTGTCACTGGTGTGGCTCCACGGCCCTTCCTCTAGGCTTTCAAGTCCTTGTACATATTCAGGTGTTTTACTTGGGAAGGGTGGGAACAGTTTAGCAGCAGCTGGCTTGGGGCTCAGCTCACGTTTACTCACAGACGCCTCGGCATGGTCCCCCAGCTTTGCAATGAGGAAGCTGCTTGCGGGGGCGCTGCTGGCTTCATGGTAGATGATTCCCCACCTCTGACCATCTTCAGAATTGTTTACCCCTGGAGCAAGTGCCTGATAGGGTTTTCCTCTGTATAACTGGTTTTCCTCTGTATATTTCTTTTTTTGCTTCAAGGTAGATTTTATTCCTCTTTTATGTATTTATAGATATAAGCATGGAAATAATTCATTCATATAAATACATCTGGTGAAGGGAAACACTTTTATCTGTTTTATTTTTAAATTTTATTTATTTTCCATAATTTTGTAATTTAATTTATTTTTTTTATTTATACGGCAGGATATTATTAGTTATCTATTTTAGACATATACATGTATACAAGTCAATCCCAATCCCGCAACTCATCCCAGCAGCACCACCCCATGGCTTCACCCCTTTGGTGTCCATACGTGTGTTCTCTACCTCTGTGTCTCTATTTCTGCCCTGCCAACCGGTTCATCTGTACCATTTTTCTAGGTTCCACATGTATGCATTATATCTACAATATTTGTTTTTCTCTTTCCGACTTACTTCACTCTGTATGACAGTCTCTAGATCCATCGACGTCTCTACAAATGACCCAGTTTCATTCCTTTGTATGGCTGAGTAATATTCCATTTTATATATGCACCACATCTTTATCCATTCGTCTGGCTGTGGGCATTTAGGTTGCTTCCATTACCTGGCTATGGTAACTAGTTCTGCAATGAACATTGTGGTGAATGGGTCTTTTTGACTTATGGTTTTCTCTGGGTATATGCCCAGAAGTGGGATTGCTGGATCATATGGTAATTCTATCTTTAGTTTTTTAAGGAACGTCCATACTGTTCTCCATAGTGACTGTATCACTTTACATTCCCACCAATAGTGGAAGAGGGTTCCTTTTCTCCACACCCTCCCCAGCATTTGTTGTTTGTAGATTTTCTGATGATGCCCATTCTAACAGGTGTGAGGTGATACCTCATTGTAGTTTTGATTTGCATTTCTCTAATAATGAGAGATGTTGAGCAGCATTTCATGTGCGTCTTGGCCATCTCTGTGTCTTCTTTGAAGAAGTGTCTATTTAGATCTTCTAGCCATTTTTGTATTGGGTTGTTTGTTTTTTTAAGATTAAGCTGCATGAGCTGTTTCTATATATTGGAGATTAAACCTTTGTCCATTGATTCGTTTGCAAATGTTTTCTCCCGTTCTGAGGGTTGCCTTTTTCCATTCCCGTTTTTTAACAAAAAAGAAAGAAAGAAAAAGAAGCAGAACACAAATGTGTGTAAAATATGCCTCTTGAAACTGTCGTTTTGAAATATGAACGTCTTTTGTATTTTGGGGTCGATATACGACCCCAGGATTTGTTTTCAGGGCAGGTGTCATTTACAGGCCTGCAATTCTTTTGAATATCAAGTGACCATTAGCGCTGGGATTAAAGCTGCTGTTGTGTGAAACGGCCACAAGGTGGCAGCAGTTCTCCTTTACCAAATCTGGTTACTAGGACAACAGAGCCTCAATGCAAGTCGTGTTCTAGCTTGTAATTTAGAATGGAATGTGCCAGGTAAAAGCCCCTTACGTTTGTCTCACTACTTCTTGTTCGTACTTTTAATTTAATTTTTATTTCTTACCACAGCAAGTTGGATTACAATGTTTGGCTTGTTGTAGGTGTGCAAGATGTGGTTCTTTGACACATATACATATGTCTGTTCTTCCTGGGATCCTTTGCCCATGTACGTTATGACAGAATGTTGAGTAGTCTTCTCTTGGTATTCCGTAGGTGTTTGGTGATTATATATTTCACCTGTGTTTGTATATGTCCGTGAAGCGCAATATCCTAATGTATGCAATCCTCACACCTTTCCATTGGGGAACCATCAGTTTGTTTAATGAATCTGTCATTGCCCTTCTCTGTGGAAATATCTTCACTGGTGTCAATTTTTCAGTAACACCTATAAGTGATATCATACGATATGTGTCTTTCTGTTTCTGACTTACTACAAGTCACGTGATTACCTCTAGCCTCATCTACGGTGCTGCAAATGGCACTGTGTCCTTTTTTTCCTTGGCTAATATTCTGTCTGTATATGGACCGGTTCTTCTTTGTCCGCTCATCTGTTGATGGACTTTTTGGTTGCTTCCATGTCATGGCTATTGTAATGCTGCGGCAATGCACATTTGCCTGCCTGTGTCTTTCCAATTCTGTCTTCTTAGGTCATAGGCCCAGGAGTGGGCCTGCTGGATCATATGGTAGCAAAACGTTTACCTTGTAGAGGCACCTCCATTCTGTTCTCATTAGTGGCTCTTACCAGGTTACGTCCCACCTGAGGTTGAGGTTATGCTCTTCTCCACAACACCTTCAGCGTTTATTGTTTCTAGTATTTTTGCGGATGTATACTCTGACTCGTGTGAGCTGATACCACTTTGTGGTTGGATTTGCATGTGTCTCATAACCCCTTGAAATTGAACTTTCTGGCATGTCCTTCTTTTCTTCAAACTGTGAGTACCGCTTACCTCTTCAAATTGTTTTTGTGAAGTATGTGTGACACTTAGAAATAGTTTGGCCATTACCTCCCTCAAGACATTTTGAGGGCAGGTTACATTTACAGCCCTCCAGTACTGGTGCATATGAAGTGAACCTTAGCACAGGTTTTAAAGCTGCTGTTGCAGGAAATGGCCAGAGGGCGGCAGCATTTCTGCTTTTCCCAATCTGGTAAGTAGGGAAACAGACCATCTAGGCAGTGGTGTTCCTCGGTTATATATTCGAGTGGAGTGTGCCCCCAAAAGCTGATGTCTCCTTACTCATGTTTGTTTTATAACTTGAATTTATAGTTTTTTATTGGAGTCATATTCCATTGTGTGCATGGACCACTTCTTTGTGCATTCCTCTATTGATGGACATTTTCGTAGCTTCCAAGTTTTGGCTATGGTAAATATTGCTGGGGTGCAGGATTGCCACCCTGTGTCGTTTGTTTTTTTGCTGTACATGGGCCTCTTGCTTCCGTGCACCCTCCCATTGCAGAGCACAGGCTCTGGATGTGCAGGCCCAGCAGCCGTAGCTCACGGCACCAGGCGCTCCGTGGCTTGTGTGATCGTCCCTAACCGGGGCATGATCCCGTGTCCCCTGCATTGGCAGGCAGACTCTCAACCACTGTGCCACCAGTGAAAACCAGCCTGTGTCTTTTTGATTCTCATCCCCTCAGGCGATAGGCCCAGCAGTGGGTATGCTTGATTGAATGGGAGCTCAGTATTTACCTTTACAAAGCACCACCTTTTTGTTTTCATTACTGGCTCTTACCATGTCCCACGTTGAACCAAGGGTAGGTACTTCTCCAAAACCCCTTCAGCATTTATTGTTTGCGGAATTTTTGCTGATGGCCATTCTGACTGGTGTGAGCTGATAAGTTTTTGTAATTTGGATTTGCATATCTTTAATTCTTCCTAATGTTCAGCATTTTTCCATGCCTTTTTAAATTTCTGGTACAGAAAAACAGAAAACAACAGAGAGTACAATTAACCTCTTGCAATTGTCTTCTTGGATGGTTGCCCTCTTTTGAATTGTTTGGTCAATTTTCGACCCCAGGATTGTTTCTGAGGGCAGGTGTCATTCACAGGCCTGCAATGAGTGTGAAGATTTAGTGACCATTAGCACTGGGTTTAAAGCTGCTGTTGTGGGAAATGGCCACAAGGCGGCAGCATTTCTCCATTCCCAAATCTGGTTACTAGGGCAGCAGAGCCTTTCTGGGACCAATGGAATACAGAAGAAGGCATCCTTGAAGTCTAATACAGAATAGCATGTCCTGGTGGACGGTAGAATGACCAGCAGGGTGTAGGAATTAGGAACTACTGGATGTATATCCTCGGTGGCTTCACTGAGTGTCCTGACATCCTTTACCAGGTCCCCAGCAGCCCACGGGGCTCTCGTGGTCAGGACAATCGCAGTTTATGGAGCTCACCTGCACAACTACCCAGCAGCCCATGGGGCTCTCGTGGTCAGGCCCCTCCCAGGATATGGGGCTCACCTGGGCAGGTCCCAGCAGCCCACGGAGCTCTTTTGGTCAGGCCACTCCCAGGATATGGAGCTCACCTGTGCAACTACCCAGCAGCCCATGGGGCTCTCGTGGTCAGGCCCCTCCCAGGATACGGAGCTCCCCTGGGCAGGTACGCCAGCAGGGCTAGGCACACAGGAACCGTGCCCATGGCCCACATTGGAGAGCACCTCAGATCGCCTGTCACTCAGAGCTGACACAGAGCACCTTAGAGCAGGACTTGCACTAACAAACAGCAGCTCTGACAGTTCTGTGACTCTGGGCATCACTCTGTGCGGCCTCCCTCTGCCTGGTCTTCCAGAGAGTTCCACTGCAGCCTGGGCACCAGGCCTCTGTCTCCACCCATCAGCCGTCCTCTGCCTGACTCCTGGATTCCTCTCATTAGGAGAGGGTCTTCTTGAAGTTGTCTCCCACTCATGGGCCAGATAAAATGATTAGAAAACAAGCCGGAGCTGCAGCCCCTTGTCTATCCTGACTCTCAGGAGCCCACACGTGTTCCTTGGACCTGGCCGGTTCAGCGAGGTCCATTTTCTGCAATGTGAGCCCCTGAGGGGTGAGGATTAGCTGAACTGGGCAGCCTGACACTGCCAGCCAGCCCTCCCCAGGTGCGCCTGGGTTGAGGTCAATAGAAACACCACTCCAGGCAGCAAGAGCCCCTGCAGCTGTGCCTGATGCCATATTCTCTGCCCCATCAGCAGACTCGGGGCTGTGCTGGTGGGAGGGAGTGAGGGGCCATGGCTTTGTGGGGGGCCCGGTGTGAGTGGGTCTCTGCTGGACTTTCTGCAGGAGTTGCCAGGCTGCCACCTTCTAAAGAAGAGGATGTGTCACCATACCTTCTGCTGGAATTTCTCCACTGGCAGAGGTGAGGAAGGAAAAAATCTGTTGGGTCTGGGACAGGAGGGGTATCTCAGGCAGGGAAATGGAAAGCTTCCAGAAGAGCGCCCGGTGCCAGGACCATCCTGGCTGTCCTGCAGGCCCCAAGTCGGTCTGCATGCTGTCACTGGTGTGGCTCCACGGCCCTTCCTCTAGGCTTTCAAGTCCTTGTACATATTCAGGTGTTTTACTTGGGAAGGGTGGGAACAGTTTAGCAGCAGCTGGCTTGGGGCTCAGCTCACGTTTACTCACAGACGCCTCGGCATGGTCCCCCAGCTTTGCAATGAGGAAGCTGCTTGTGGGGGCGCTGCTGGCTTCATGGTAGATGATTCCCCACCTCTGACCATCTTCAGAATTGTTTACCCCTGGAGCAAGTGCCTGATAGGGTTTTCCTCTGTATAACTGGTTTTCCTCTGTAAATTTCTTTTTTTGCTTCAAGGTAGATTTTATTCCTCTTTTATGTATTTATAGATATAAGCATGGAAATAATTCATTCATATAAATACATCTGGTGAAGGGAAACACTTTTATCTGTTTTATTTTTAAATTTTATTTATTTTCCATAATTTTGTAATTTAATTTATTTTTTTTATTTATACGGCAGGATATTATTAGTTATCTATTTTAGACATATACATGTATACACGTCAATCCCAATCCCGCAACTCATCCCAGCAGCACCACCCCATGGCTTCGCCCCTTTGGTGTCCATACGTGTGTTCTCTACCTCTGTGTCTCTATTTCTGCCCTGCCAACCGGTTCATCTGTACCATTTTTCTAGGTTCCACATGTATGCATTATATCTACAATATTTGTTTTTCTCTTTCCGACTTACTTCACTCTGTATGACAGTCTCTAGATCCATCGACGTCTCTACAAATGACCCAGTTTCATTCCTTTGTATGGCTGAGTAATATTCCATTTTATATATGCACCACATCTTTATCCATTCGTCTGGCTGTGGGCATTTAGGTTGCTTCCATTACCTGGCTATGGTAACTAGTTCTGCAATGAACATTGTGGTGAATGGGTCTTTTTGACTTATGGTTTTCTCTGGGTATATGCCCAGAAGTGGGATTGCTGGATCATATGGTAATTCTATCTTTAGTTTTTTAAGGAACGTCCATACTGTTCTCCATAGTGACTGTATCACTTTACATTCCCACCAATAGTGGAAGAGGGTTCCTTTTCTCCACACCCTCCCCAGCATTTGTTGTTTGTAGATTTTCTGATGATGCCCATTCTAACAGGTGTGAGGTGATACCTCATTGTAGTTTTGATTTGCATTTCTCTAATAATGAGAGATGTTGAGCAGCATTTCATGTGCGTCTTGGCCATCTCTGTGTCTTCTTTGAAGAAGTGTCTATTTAGATCTTCTAGCCATTTTTGTATTGGGTTGTTTGTTTTTTTAAGATTAAGCTGCATGAGCTGTTTCTATATATTGGAGATTAAACCTTTGTCCATTGATTCGTTTGCAAATGTTTTCTCCCGTTCTGAGGGTTGCCTTTTTCCATTCCCGTTTTTTAACAAAAAAGAAAGAAAGAAAAAGAAGCAGAACACAAATGTGTGTAAAATATGCCTCTTGAAACTGTCGTTTTGAAATATGAACGTCTTTTGTATTTTGGGGTCGATATACGACCCCAGGATTTGTTTTCAGGGCAGGTGTCATTTACAGGCCTGCAATTCTTTTGAATATCAAGTGACCATTAGCGCTGGGATTAAAGCTGCTGTTGTGTGAAACGGCCACAAGGTGGCAGCAGTTCTCCTTTACCAAATCTGGTTACTAGGACAACAGAGCCTCAATGCAAGTCGTGTTCTAGCTTGTAATTTAGAATGGAATGTGCCAGGTAAAAGCCCCTTACGTTTGTCTCACTACTTCTTGTTCGTACTTTTAATTTAATTTTTATTTCTTATCACAGCAAGTTGGATTACAATGTTTGGCTTGTTGTAGGTGTGCAAGATGTGGTTCTTTGACACATATACATATGTCTGTTCTTCCTGGGATCCTTTGCCCATGTACGTTATGACAGAATGTTGAGTAGTCTTCTCTTGGTATTCCGTAGGTGTTTGGTGATTATATATTTCACCTGTGTTTGTATATGTCCGTGAAGCGCAATATCCTAATGTATGCAATCCTCACACCTTTCCATTGGGGAACCATCAGTTTCTTTAATGAATCTGTGATTGCCCTTCTCTGTGGAAATATCTTCACTGGTGTCAATTTTTCAGTAACACCTATAAGTGATATCATACGATATGTGTCTTTCTGTTTCTGACTTACTACAAGTCACGTGATTACCTCTAGCCTCATCTACGGTGCTGCAAATGGCACTGTGTCCTTTTTTTCCTTGGCTAATATTCTGTCTGTATATGGACCGGTTCTTCTTTGTCCGCTCATCTGTTGATGGACTTTTTGGTTGCTTCCATGTCATGGCTATTGTAATGCTGCGGCAATGCACATTTGCCTGCCTGTGTCTTTCCAATTCTGTCTTCTTAGGTCATAGGCCCAGGAGTGGGCCTGCTGGATCATATGGTAGCAAAACGTTTACCTTGTAGAGGCACCTCCATTCTGTTCTCATTAGTGGCTCTTACCAGGTTACGTCCCACCTGAGGTTGAGGTTATGCTCTTCTCCACAACACCTTCAGCGTTTATTGTTTCTAGTATTTTTGCGGATGTATACTCTGACTCGTGTGAGCTGATACCACTTTGTGGTTGGATTTGCATGTGTCTCATAACCCCTTGAAATTGAACTTTCTGGCATGTCCTTCTTTTCTTCAAACTGTGAGTACCGCTTACCTCTTCAAATTGTTTTTGTGAAGTATGTGTGACACTTAGAAATAGTTTGGCCATTACCTCCCTCAAGACATTTTGAGGGCAGGTTACATTTACAGCCCTCCAGTACTGGTGCATATGAAGTGAACCTTAGCACAGGTTTTAAAGCTGCTGTTGCAGGAAATGGCCAGAGGGCGGCAGCATTTCTGCTTTTCCCAATCTGGTAAGTAGGGAAACAGACCATCTAGGCAGTGGTGTTCCTCGGTTATATATTCGAGTGGAGTGTGCCCCCAAAAGCTGATGTCTCCTTACTCATGTTTGTTTTATAACTTGAATTTATAGTTTTTTATTGGAGTCATATTCCATTGTGTGCATGGACCACTTCTTCTTTGTGCATTCCTCTATTGATGGACATTTTCGTAGCTTCCAAGTTTTGGCTATGGTAAATATTGCTGGGGTGCAGGATTGCCACCCTGTGTCGTTTGTTTTTTTTGCTGTACATGGGCCTCTTGCTTCCGTGCACCCTCCCATTGCAGAGCACAGGCTCTGGATGTGCAGGCCCAGCAGCCGTAGCTCACGGCACCAGGCGCTCCGCGGCTTGTGTGATCGTCCCTAACCGGGGCATGATCCCGTGTCCCCTGCATTGGCAGGCAGACTCTCAACCACTGTGCCACCAGTGAAAACCAGCCTGTGTCTTTTTGATTCTCATCCCCTCAGGCGATAGGCCCAGCAGTGGGTATGCTTGATTGAATGGGAGCTCAGTATTTACCTTTACAAAGCACCACCTTTTTGTTTTCATTACTGGCTCTTACCATGTCCCACGTTGAACCAAGGGTAGGTACTTCTCCAAAACCCCTTCAGCATTTATTGTTTGCAGAATTTTTGCTGATGGCCATTCTGACTGGTGTGAGCTGATAAGTTTTTGTAATTTGGATTTGCATATCTTTAATTCTTCCTAATGTTCAGCATTTTTCCATGCCTTTTTAAATTTCTGGTACAGAAAAACAGAAAACAACAGAGAGTACAATTAACCTCTTGCAATTGTCTTCTTGGATGGTTGCCCTCTTTTGAATTGTTTGGTCAATTTTCGACCCCAGGATTGTTTCTGAGGGCAGGTGTCATTCACAGGCCTGCAATGAGTGTGAAGATTTAGTGACCATTAGCACTGGGTTTAAAGCTGCTGTTGTGGGAAATGGCCACAAGGCGGCAGCATTTCTCCATTCCCAAATCTGGTTACTAGGGCAGCAGAGCCTTTCTGGGACCAATGGAATACAGAAGAAGGCATCCTTGAAGTCTAATACAGAATAGCATGTCCTGGTGGACGGTAGAATGACCAGCAGGGTGTAGGAATTAGGAACTACTGGATGTATATCCTCGGTGGCTTCACTGAGTGTCCTGACATCCTTTACCAGGTCCCCAGCAGCCCACGGGGCTCTCGTGGTCAGGGCAATCGCAGTTTATGGAGCTCACCTGCACAACTACCCAGCAGCCCATGGGGCTCTCGTGGTCAGGCCCCTCCCAGGATATGGGGCTCACCTGGGCAGGTCCCAGCAGCCCACGGAGCTCTTTTGGTCAGGCCACTCCCAGGATATGGAGCTCACCTGTGCAACTACCCAGCAGCCCATGGGGCTCTCGTGGTCAGGCCCCTCCCAGGATACGGAGCTCCCCTGGGCAGGTACGCCAGCAGGGCTAGGCACACAGGAACCGTGCACATGGCCCACATTGGAGAGCACCTCAGATCGCCTGTCACTCAGAGCTGACACAGAGCACCTTAGAGCAGGACTTGCACTAACAAACAGCAGCTCTGACAGTTCTGTGACTCTGGGCATCACTCTGTGCGGCCTCCCTCTGCCTGGTCTTCCAGAGAGTTCCACTGCAGCCTGGGCACCAGGCCTCTGTCTCCACCCATCAGCCGTCCTCTCCCTGACTCCTGGATTCCTCTCATTAGGAGAGGGTCTTCTTGAAGTTGTCTCCCACTCATGGGCCAGATAAAATGATTAGAAAACAAGCCGGAGCTGCAGCCCCTTGTCTATCCTGACTCTCAGGAGCCCACACGTGTTCCTTGGACCTGGCCGGTTCAGCGAGGTCCATTTTCTGCAATGTGAGCCCCTGAGGGGTGAGGATTAGCTGAACTGGGCAGCCTGACACTGCCAGCCAGCCCTCCCCAGGTGTGCCTGGGTTGAGGTCAATAGAAACACCACTCCAGGCAGCAAGAGCCCCTGCAGCTGTGCCTGATGCCATATTCTCTGCCCCATCAGCAGACTCGGGGCTGTGCTGGTGGGAGGGAGTGAGGGGCCATGGCTTTGTGGGGGGCCCGGTGTGAGTGGGTCTCTGCTGGACTTTCTGCAGGAGTTGCCAGGCTGCCACCTTCTAAAGAAGAGGATGTGTCACCATACCTTCTGCTGGAATTTCTCCACTGGCAGAGGTGAGGAAGGAAAAAATCTGTTGGGTCTGGGACAGGAGGGGTATCTCAGGCAGGGAAATGGAAAGCTTCCAGAAGAGCGCCCGGTGCCAGGACCATCCTGGCTGTCCTGCAGGCACCAAGTCGGTCTGCATGCTGTCACTGGTGTGGCTCCACGGCCCTTCCTCTAGGCTTTCAAGTCCTTGTACATATTCAGGTGTTTTACTTGGGAAGGGTGGGAACAGTTTAGCAGCAGCTGGCTTGGGGCTCAGCTCACGTTTACTCACAGATGCCTCGGCATGGTCCCCCAGCTTTGCAATGAGGAAGCTGCTTGCGGGGGCGCTGCTGGCTTCATGGTAGATGATTCCCCACCTCTGACCATCTTCAGAATTGTTTACCCCTGGAGCAAGTGCCTGATAGGGTTTTCCTCTGTATAACTGGTTTTCCTCTGTATATTTCTTTTTTTGCTTCAAGGTAGATTTTATTCCTCTTTTATGTATTTATAGATATAAGCATGGAAATAATTCATTCATATAAATACATCTGGTGAAGGGAAACACTTTTATCTGTTTTATTTTTAAATTTTATTTATTTTCCATAATTTTGTAATTTAATTTATTTTTTTTTATTTATACGGCAGGATATTATTAGTTATCTATTTTAGACATATACATGTATACACGTCAATCCCAATCCCGCAACTCATCCCAGCAGCACCACCCCATGGCTTCGCCCCTTTGGTGTCCATACGTGTGTTCTCTACCTCTGTGTCTCTATTTCTGCCCTGCCAACCGGTTCATCTGTACCATTTTTCTAGGTTCCACATGTATGCATTATATCTACAATATTTGTTTTTCTCTTTCCGACTTACTTCACTCTGTATGACAGTCTCTAGATCCATCGACGTCTCTACAAATGACCCAGTTTCATTCCTTTGTATGGCTGAGTAATATTCCATTTTATATATGCACCACATCTTTATCCATTCGTCTGGCTGTGGGCATTTAGGTTGCTTCCATTACCTGGCTATGGTAACTAGTTCTGCAATGAACATTGTGGTGAATGGGTCTTTTTGACTTATGGTTTTCTCTGGGTATATGCCCAGAAGTGGGATTGCTGGATCATATGGTAATTCTATCTTTAGTTTTTTAAGGAACGTCCATACTGTTCTCCATAGTGACTGTATCACTTTACATTCCCACCAATAGTGGAAGAGGGTTCCTTTTCTCCACACCCTCCCCAGCATTTGTTGTTTGTAGATTTTCTGATGATGCCCATTCTAACAGGTGTGAGGTGATACCTCATTGTAGTTTTGATTTGCATTTCTCTAATAATGAGAGATGTTGAGCAGCATTTCATGTGCGTCTTGGCCATCTCTGTGTCTTCTTTGAAGAAGTGTCTATTTAGATCTTCTAGCCATTTTTGTATTGGGTTGTTTGTTTTTTTAAGATTAAGCTGCATGAGCTGTTTCTATATATTGGAGATTAAACCTTTGTCCATTGATTCGTTTGCAAATGTTTTCTCCCGTTCTGAGGGTTGCCTTTTTCCATTCCCGTTTTTTAACAAAAAAGAAAGAAAGAAAAAGAAGCAGAACACAAATGTGTGTAAAATATGCCTCTTGAAACTGTCGTTTTGAAATATGAACGTCTTTTGTATTTTGGGGTCGATATACGACCCCAGGATTTGTTTTCAGGGCAGGTGTCATTTACAGGCCTGCAATTCTTTTGAATATCAAGTGACCATTAGCGCTGGGATTAAAGCTGCTGTTGTGTGAAACGGCCACAAGGTGGCAGCAGTTCTCCTTTACCAAATCTGGTTACTAGGACAACAGAGCCTCAATGCAAGTCGTGTTCTAGCTTGTAATTTAGAATGGAATGTGCCAGGTAAAAGCCCCTTACGTTTGTCTCACTACTTCTTGTTCGTACTTTTAATTTAATTTTTATTTCTTATCACAGCAAGTTGGATTACAATGTTTGGCTTGTTGTAGGTGTGCAAGATGTGGTTCTTTGACACATATACATATGTCTGTTCTTCCTGGGATCCTTTGCCCATGTACGTTATGACAGAATGTTGAGTAGTCTTCTCTTGGTATTCCGTAGGTGTTTGGTGATTATATATTTCACCTGTGTTTGTATATGTCCGTGAAGCGCAATATCCTAATGTATGCAATCCTCACACCTTTCCATTGGGGAACCATCAGTTTGTTTAATGAATCTGTCATTGCCCTTCTCTGTGGAAATATCTTCACTGGTGTCAATTTTTCAGTAACACCTATAAGTGATATCATACGATATGTGTCTTTCTGTTTCTGACTTACTACAAGTCACGTGATTACCTCTAGCCTCATCTACGGTGCTGCAAATGGCACTGTGTCCTTTTTTTCCTTGGCTAATATTCTGTCTGTATATGGACCGGTTCTTCTTTGTCCGCTCATCTGTTGATGGACTTTTTGGTTGCTTCCATGTCATGGCTATTGTAATGCTGCGGCAATGCACATTTGCCTGCCTGTGTCTTTCCAATTCTGTCTTCTTAGGTCATAGGCCCAGGAGTGGGCCTGCTGGATCATATGGTAGCAAAACGTTTACCTTGTAGAGGCACCTCCATTCTGTTCTCATTAGTGGCTCTTACCAGGTTACGTCCCACCTGAGGTTGAGGTTATGCTCTTCTCCACAACACCTTCAGCGTTTATTGTTTCTAGTATTTTTGCGGATGTATACTCTGACTCGTGTGAGCTGATACCACTTTGTGGTTGGATTTGCATGTGTCTCATAACCCCTTGAAATTGAACTTTCTGGCATGTCCTTCTTTTCTTCAAACTGTGAGTACCGCTTACCTCTTCAAATTGTTTTTGTGAAGTATGTGTGACACTTAGAAATAGTTTGGCCATTACCTCCCTCAAGACATTTTGAGGGCAGGTTACATTTACAGCCCTCCAGTACTGGTGCATATGAAGTGAACCTTAGCACAGGTTTTAAAGCTGCTGTTGCAGGAAATGGCCAGAGGGCGGCAGCATTTCTGCTTTTCCCAATCTGGTAAGTAGGGAAACAGACCATCTAGGCAGTGGTGTTCCTCGGTTATATATTCGAGTGGAGTGTGCCCCCAAAAGCTGATGTCTCCTTACTCATGTTTGTTTTATAACTTGAATTTATAGTTTTTTATTGGAGTCATATTCCATTGTGTGCATGGACCACTTCTTCTTTGTGCATTCCTCTATTGATGGACATTTTCGTAGCTTCCAAGTTTTGGCTATGGTAAATATTGCTGGGGTGCAGGATTGCCACCCTGTGTCGTTTGTTTTTTTTGCTGTACATGGGCCTCTTGCTTCCGTGCACCCTCCCATTGCAGAGCACAGGCTCTGGATGTGCAGGCCCAGCAGCCGTAGCTCACGGCACCAGGCGCTCCGCGGCTTGTGTGATCGTCCCTAACCGGGGCATGATCCCGTGTCCCCTGCATTGGCAGGCAGACTCTCAACCACTGTGCCACCAGTGAAAACCAGCCTGTGTCTTTTTGATTCTCATCCCCTCAGGCGATAGGCCCAGCAGTGGGTATGCTTGATTGAATGGGAGCTCAGTATTTACCTTTACAAAGCACCACCTTTTTGTTTTCATTACTGGCTCTTACCATGTCCCACGTTGAACCAAGGGTAGGTACTTCTCCAAAACCCCTTCAGCATTTATTGTTTGCAGAATTTTTGCTGATGGCCATTCTGACTGGTGTGAGCTGATAAGTTTTTGTAATTTGGATTTGCATATCTTTAATTCTTCCTAATGTTCAGCATTTTTCCATGCCTTTTTAAATTTCTGGTACAGAAAAACAGAAAACAACAGAGAGTACAATTAACCTCTTGCAATTGTCTTCTTGGATGGTTGCCCTCTTTTGAATTGTTTGGTCAATTTTCGACCCCAGGATTGTTTCTGAGGGCAGGTGTCATTCACAGGCCTGCAATGAGTGTGAAGATTTAGTGACCATTAGCACTGGGTTTAAAGCTGCTGTTGTGGGAAATGGCCACAAGGCGGCAGCATTTCTCCATTCCCAAATCTGGTTACTAGGGCAGCAGAGCCTTTCTGGGACCAATGGAATACAGAAGAAGGCATCCTTGAAGTCTAATACAGAATAGCATGTCCTGGTGGACGGTAGAATGACCAGCAGGGTGTAGGAATTAGGAACTACTGGATGTATATCCTCGGTGGCTTCACTGAGTGTCCTGACATCCTTTACCAGGTCCCCAGCAGCCCACGGGGCTCTCGTGGTCAGGGCAATCGCAGTTTATGGAGCTCACCTGCACAACTACCCAGCAGCCCATGGGGCTCTCGTGGTCAGGCCCCTCCCAGGATATGGGGCTCACCTGGGCAGGTCCCAGCAGCCCACGGAGCTCTTTTGGTCAGGCCACTCCCAGGATATGGAGCTCACCTGTGCAACTACCCAGCAGCCCATGGGGCTCTCGTGGTCAGGCCCCTCCCAGGATACGGAGCTCCCCTGGGCAGGTACGCCAGCAGGGCTAGGCACACAGGAACCGTGCCCATGGCCCACATTGGAGAGCACCTCAGATCGCCTGTCACTCAGAGCTGACACAGAGCACCTTAGAGCAGGACTTGCACTAACAAACAGCAGCTCTGACAGTTCTGTGACTCTGGGCATCACTCTGTGCGGCCTCCCTCTGCCTGGTCTTCCAGAGAGTTCCACTGCAGCCTGGGCACCAGGCCTCTGTCTCCACCCATCAGCCGTCCTCTCCCTGACTCCTGGATTCCTCTCATTAGGAGAGGGTCTTCTTGAAGTTGTCTCCCACTCATGGGCCAGATAAAATGATTAGAAAACAAGCCGGAGCTGCAGCCCCTTGTCTATCCTGACTCTCAGGAGCCCACACGTGTTCCTTGGACCTGGCCGGTTCAGCGAGGTCCATTTTCTGCAATGTGAGCCCCTGAGGGGTGAGGATTAGCTGAACTGGGCAGCCTGACACTGCCAGCCAGCCCTCCCCAGGTGTGCCTGGGTTGAGGTCAATAGAAACACCACTCCAGGCAGCAAGAGCCCCTGCAGCTGTGCCTGATGCCATATTCTCTGCCCCATCAGCAGACTCGGGGCTGTGCTGGTGGGAGGGAGTGAGGGGCCATGGCTTTGTGGGGGGCCCGGTGTGAGTGGGTCTCTGCTGGACTTTCTGCAGGAGTTGCCAGGCTGCCACCTTCTAAAGAAGAGGATGTGTCACCATACCTTCTGCTGGAATTTCTCCACTGGCAGAGGTGAGGAAGGAAAAAATCTGTTGGGTCTGGGACAGGAGGGGTATCTCAGGCAGGGAAATGGAAAGCTTCCAGAAGAGCGCCCGGTGCCAGGACCATCCTGGCTGTCCTGCAGGCACCAAGTCGGTCTGCATGCTGTCACTGGTGTGGCTCCACGGCCCTTCCTCTAGGCTTTCAAGTCCTTGTACATATTCAGGTGTTTTACTTGGGAAGGGTGGGAACAGTTTAGCAGCAGCTGGCTTGGGGCTCAGCTCACGTTTACTCACAGACGCCTCGGCATGGTCCCCCAGCTTTGCAATGAGGAAGCTGCTTGCGGGGGCGCTGCTGGCTTCATGGTAGATGATTCCCCACCTCTGACCATCTTCAGAATTGTTTACCCCTGGAGCAAGTGCCTGATAGGGTTTTCCTCTGTATAACTGGTTTTCCTCTGTAAATTTCTTTTTTTGCTTCAAGGTAGATTTTATTCCTCTTTTATGTATTTATAGATATAAGCATGGAAATAATTCATTCATATAAATACATCTGGTGAAGGGAAACACTTTTATCTGTTTTATTTTTAAATTTTATTTATTTTCCATAATTTTGTAATTTAATTTATTTTTTTTATTTATACGGCAGGATATTATTAGTTATCTATTTTAGACATATACATGTATACACGTCAATCCCAATCCCGCAACTCATCCCAGCAGCACCACCCCATGGCTTCGCCCCTTTGGTGTCCATACGTGTGTTCTCTACCTCTGTGTCTCTATTTCTGCCCTGCCAACCGGTTCATCTGTACCATTTTTCTAGGTTCCACATGTATGCATTATATCTACAATATTTGTTTTTCTCTTTCCGACTTACTTCACTCTGTATGACAGTCTCTAGATCCATCGACGTCTCTACAAATGACCCAGTTTCATTCCTTTGTATGGCTGAGTAATATTCCATTTTATATATGCACCACATCTTTATCCATTCGTCTGGCTGTGGGCATTTAGGTTGCTTCCATTACCTGGCTATGGTAACTAGTTCTGCAATGAACATTGTGGTGAATGGGTCTTTTTGACTTATGGTTTTCTCTGGGTATATGCCCAGAAGTGGGATTGCTGGATCATATGGTAATTCTATCTTTAGTTTTTTAAGGAACGTCCATACTGTTCTCCATAGTGACTGTATCACTTTACATTCCCACCAATAGTGGAAGAGGGTTCCTTTTCTCCACACCCTCCCCAGCATTTGTTGTTTGTAGATTTTCTGATGATGCCCATTCTAACAGGTGTGAGGTGATACCTCATTGTAGTTTTGATTTGCATTTCTCTAATAATGAGAGATGTTGAGCAGCATTTCATGTGCGTCTTGGCCATCTCTGTGTCTTCTTTGAAGAAGTGTCTATTTAGATCTTCTAGCCATTTTTGTATTGGGTTGTTTGTTTTTTTAAGATTAAGCTGCATGAGCTGTTTCTATATATTGGAGATTAAACCTTTGTCCATTGATTCGTTTGCAAATGTTTTCTCCCGTTCTGAGGGTTGCCTTTTTCCATTCCCGTTTTTTAACAAAAAAGAAAGAAAGAAAAAGAAGCAGAACACAAATGTGTGTAAAATATGCCTCTTGAAACTGTCGTTTTGAAATATGAACGTCTTTTGTATTTTGGGGTCGATATACGACCCCAGGATTTGTTTTCAGGGCAGGTGTCATTTACAGGCCTGCAATTCTTTTGAATATCAAGTGACCATTAGCGCTGGGATTAAAGCTGCTGTTGTGTGAAACGGCCACAAGGTGGCAGCAGTTCTCCTTTACCAAATCTGGTTACTAGGACAACAGAGCCTCAATGCAAGTCGTGTTCTAGCTTGTAATTTAGAATGGAATGTGCCAGGTAAAAGCCCCTTACGTTTGTCTCACTACTTCTTGTTCGTACTTTTAATTTAATTTTTATTTCTTATCACAGCAAGTTGGATTACAATGTTTGGCTTGTTGTAGGTGTGCAAGATGTGGTTCTTTGACACATATACATATGTCTGTTCTTCCTGGGATCCTTTGCCCATGTACGTTATGACAGAATGTTGAGTAGTCTTCTCTTGGTATTCCGTAGGTGTTTGGTGATTATATATTTCACCTGTGTTTGTATATGTCCGTGAAGCGCAATATCCTAATGTATGCAATCCTCACACCTTTCCATTGGGGAACCATCAGTTTGTTTAATGAATCTGTCATTGCCCTTCTCTGTGGAAATATCTTCACTGGTGTCAATTTTTCAGTAACACCTATAAGTGATATCATACGATATGTGTCTTTCTGTTTCTGACTTACTACAAGTCACGTGATTACCTCTAGCCTCATCTACGGTGCTGCAAATGGCACTGTGTCCTTTTTTTCCTTGGCTAATATTCTGTCTGTATATGGACCGGTTCTTCTTTGTCCGCTCATCTGTTGATGGACTTTTTGGTTGCTTCCATGTCATGGCTATTGTAATGCTGCGGCAATGCACATTTGCCTGCCTGTGTCTTTCCAATTCTGTCTTCTTAGGTCATAGGCCCAGGAGTGGGCCTGCTGGATCATATGGTAGCAAAACGTTTACCTTGTAGAGGCACCTCCATTCTGTTCTCATTAGTGGCTCTTACCAGGTTACGTCCCACCTGAGGTTGAGGTTATGCTCTTCTCCACAACACCTTCAGCGTTTATTGTTTCTAGTATTTTTGCGGATGTATACTCTGACTCGTGTGAGCTGATACCACTTTGTGGTTGGATTTGCATGTGTCTCATAACCCCTTGAAATTGAACTTTCTGGCATGTCCTTCTTTTCTTCAAACTGTGAGTACCGCTTACCTCTTCAAATTGTTTTTGTGAAGTATGTGTGACACTTAGAAATAGTTTGGCCATTACCTCCCTCAAGACATTTTGAGGGCAGGTTACATTTACAGCCCTCCAGTACTGGTGCATATGAAGTGAACCTTAGCACAGGTTTTAAAGCTGCTGTTGCAGGAAATGGCCAGAGGGCGGCAGCATTTCTGCTTTTCCCAATCTGGTAACTAGGGAAACAGACCATCTAGGCAGTGGTGTTCCTCGGTTATATATTCGAGTGGAGTGTGCCCCCAAAAGCTGATGTCTCCTTACTCATGTTTGTTTTATAACTTGAATTTATAGTTTTTTATTGGAGTCATATTCCATTGTGTGCATGGACCACTTCTTTGTGCATTCCTCTATTGATGGACATTTTCGTAGCTTCCAAGTTTTGGCTATGGTAAATATTGCTGGGGTGCAGGATTGCCACCCTGTGTCGTTTGTTTTTTTGCTGTACATGGGCCTCTTGCTTCCGTGCACCCTCCCATTGCAGAGCACAGGCTCTGGATGTGCAGGCCCAGCAGCCGTAGCCCACGGCACCAGGCGCTCCGCGGCATGTGTGATCGTCCCTAACCGGGGCATGATCCCGTGTCCCCTGCATTGGCAGGCAGACTCTCAACCACTGTGCCACCAGTGAAAACCAGCCTGTGTCTTTTTGATTCTCATCCCCTCAGGCGATAGGCCCAGCAGTGGGTATGCTTGATTGAATGGGAGCTCAGTATTTACCTTTACAAAGCACCACCTTTTTGTTTTCATTACTGGCTCTTACCATGTCCCACGTTGAACCAAGGGTAGGTACTTCTCCAAAACCCCTTCAGCATTTATTGTTTGCAGAATTTTTGCTGATGGCCATTCTGACTGGTGTGAGCTGATAAGTTTTTGTAATTTGGATTTGCATATCTTTAATTCTTCCTAATGTTCAGCATTTTTCCATGCCTTTTTAAATTTCTGGTACAGAAAAACAGAAAACAACAGAGAGTACAATTAACCTCTTGCAATTGTCTTCTTGGATGGTTGCCCTCTTTTGAATTGTTTGGTCAATTTTCGACCCCAGGATTGTTTCTGAGGGCAGGTGTCATTCACAGGCCTGCAATGAGTGTGAAGATTTAGTGACCATTAGCACTGGGTTTAAAGCTGCTGTTGTGGGAAATGGCCACAAGGCGGCAGCATTTCTCCATTCCCAAATCTGGTTACTAGGGCAGCAGAGCCTTTCTGGGACCAATGGAATACAGAAGAAGGCATCCTTGAAGTCTAATACAGAATAGCATGTCCTGGTGGACGGTAGAATGACCAGCAGGGTGTAGGAATTAGGAACTACTGGATGTATATCCTCGGTGGCTTCACTGAGTGTCCTGACATCCTTTACCAGGTCCCCAGCAGCCCACGGGGCTCTCGTGGTCAGGGCAATCGCAGTTTATGGAGCTCACCTGCACAACTACCCAGCAGCCCATGGGGCTCTCGTGGTCAGGCCCCTCCCAGGATATGGGGCTCACCTGGGCAGGTCCCAGCAGCCCACGGAGCTCTTTTGGTCAGGCCACTCCCAGGATATGGAGCTCACCTGTGCAACTACCCAGCAGCCCATGGGGCTCTCGTGGTCAGGCCCCTCCCAGGATACGGAGCTCCCCTGGGCAGGTACGCCAGCAGGGCTAGGCACACAGGAACCGTGCCCATGGCCCACATTGGAGAGCACCTCAGATCGCCTGTCACTCAGAGCTGACACAGAGCACCTTAGAGCAGGACTTGCACTAACAAACAGCAGCTCTGACAGTTCTGTGACTCTGGGCATCACTCTGTGCGGCCTCCCTCTGCCTGGTCTTCCAGAGAGTTCCACTGCAGCCTGGGCACCAGGCCTCTGTCTCCACCCATCAGCCGTCCTCTCCCTGACTCCTGGATTCCTCTCATTAGGAGAGGGTCTTCTTGAAGTTGTCTCCCACTCATGGGCCAGATAAAATGATTAGAAAACAAGCCGGAGCTGCAGCCCCTTGTCTATCCTGACTCTCAGGAGCCCACACGTGTTCCTTGGACCTGGCCGGTTCAGCGAGGTCCATTTTCTGCAATGTGAGCCCCTGAGGGGTGAGGATTAGCTGAACTGGGCAGCCTGACACTGCCAGCCAGCCCTCCCCAGGTGTGCCTGGGTTGAGGTCAATAGAAACACCACTCCAGGCAGCAAGAGCCCCTGCAGCTGTGCCTGATGCCATATTCTCTGCCCCATCAGCAGACTCGGGGCTGTGCTGGTGGGAGGGAGTGAGGGGCCATGGCTTTGTGGGGGGCCCGGTGTGAGTGGGTCTCTGCTGGACTTTCTGCAGGAGTTGCCAGGCTGCCACCTTCTAAAGAAGAGGATGTGTCACCATACCTTCTGCTGGAATTTCTCCACTGGCAGAGGTGAGGAAGGAAAAAATCTGTTGGGTCTGGGACAGGAGGGGTATCTCAGGCAGGGAAATGGAAAGCTTCCAGAAGAGCGCCCGGTGCCAGGACCATCCTGGCTGTCCTGCAGGCACCAAGTCGGTCTGCATGCTGTCACTGGTGTGGCTCCACGGCCCTTCCTCTAGGCTTTCAAGTCCTTGTACATATTCAGGTGTTTTACTTGGGAAGGGTGGGAACAGTTTAGCAGCAGCTGGCTTGGGGCTCAGCTCACGTTTACTCACAGATGCCTCGGCATGGTCCCCCAGCTTTGCAATGAGGAAGCTGCTTGCGGGGGCGCTGCTGGCTTCATGGTAGATGATTCCCCACCTCTGACCATCTTCAGAATTGTTTACCCCTGGAGCAAGTGCCTGATAGGGTTTTCCTCTGTATAACTGGTTTTCCTCTGTATATTTCTTTTTTTGCTTCAAGGTAGATTTTATTCCTCTTTTATGTATTTATAGATATAAGCATGGAAATAATTCATTCATATAAATACATCTGGTGAAGGGAAACACTTTTATCTGTTTTATTTTTAAATTTTATTTATTTTCCATAATTTTGTAATTTAATTTATTTTTTTTATTTATACGGCAGGATATTATTAGTTATCTATTTTAGACATATACATGTATACACGTCAATGCCAATCCCGCAACTCATCCCAGCAGCACCACCCCATGGCTTTGCCCCTTTGGTGTCCATACGTGTGTTCTCTACCTCTGTGTCTCTATTTCTGCCCTGCCAACCGGTTCATCTGTACCATTTTTCTAGGTTCCACATGTATGCATTATATCTACAATATTTGTTTTTCTCTTTCCGACTTACTTCACTCTGTATGACAGTCTCTAGATCCATCGACGTCTCTACAAATGACCCAGTTTCATTCCTTTGTATGGCTGAGTAATATTCCATTTTATATATGCACCACATCTTTATCCATTCGTCTGGCTGTGGGCATTTAGGTTGCTTCCATTACCTGGCTATGGTAACTAGTTCTGCAATGAACATTGTGGTGAATGGGTCTTTTTGACTTATGGTTTTCTCTGGGTATATGCCCAGAAGTGGGATTGCTGGATCATATGGTAATTCTATCTTTAGTTTTTTAAGGAACGTCCATACTGTTCTCCATAGTGACTGTATCACTTTACATTCCCACCAATAGTGGAAGAGGGTTCCTTTTCTCCACACCCTCCCCAGCATTTGTTGTTTGTAGATTTTCTGATGATGCCCATTCTAACAGGTGTGAGGTGATACCTCATTGTAGTTTTGATTTGCATTTCTCTAATAATGAGAGATGTTGAGCAGCATTTCATGTGCGTCTTGGCCATCTCTGTGTCTTCTTTGAAGAAGTGTCTATTTAGATCTTCTAGCCATTTTTGTATTGGGTTGTTTGTTTTTTTAAGATTAAGCTGCATGAGCTGTTTCTATATATTGGAGATTAAACCTTTGTCCATTGATTCGTTTGCAAATGTTTTCTCCCGTTCTGAGGGTTGCCTTTTTCCATTCCCGTTTTTTAACAAAAAAGAAAGAAAGAAAAAGAAGCAGAACACAAATGTGTGTAAAATATGCCTCTTGAAACTGTCGTTTTGAAATATGAACGTCTTTTGTATTTTGGGGTCGATATACGACCCCAGGATTTGTTTTCAGGGCAGGTGTCATTTACAGGCCTGCAATTCTTTTGAATATCAAGTGACCATTAGCGCTGGGATTAAAGCTGCTGTTGTGTGAAACGGCCACAAGGTGGCAGCAGTTCTCCTTTACCAAATCTGGTTACTAGGACAACAGAGCCTCAATGCAAGTCGTGTTCTAGCTTGTAATTTAGAATGGAATGTGCCAGGTAAAAGCCCCTTACGTTTGTCTCACTACTTCTTGTTCGTACTTTTAATTTAATTTTTATTTCTTATCACAGCAAGTTGGATTACAATGTTTGGCTTGTTGTAGGTGTGCAAGATGTGGTTCTTTGACACATATACATATGTCTGTTCTTCCTGGGATCCTTTGCCCATGTACGTTATGACAGAATGTTGAGTAGTCTTCTCTTGGTATTCCGTAGGTGTTTGGTGATTATATATTTCACCTGTGTTTGTATATGTCCGTGAAGCGCAATATCCTAATGTATGCAATCCTCACACCTTTCCATTGGGGAACCATCAGTTTGTTTAATGAATCTGTGATTGCCCTTCTCTGTGGAAATATCTTCACTGGTGTCAATTTTTCAGTAACACCTATAAGTGATATCATACGATATGTGTCTTTCTGTTTCTGACTTACTACAAGTCACGTGATTACCTCTAGCCTCATCTACGGTGCTGCAAATGGCACTGTGTCCTTTTTTTCCTTGGCTAATATTCTGTCTGTATATGGACCGGTTCTTCTTTGTCCGCTCATCTGTTGATGGACTTTTTGGTTGCTTCCATGTCATGGCTATTGTAATGCTGCGGCAATGCACATTTGCCTGCCTGTGTCTTTCCAATTCTGTCTTCTTAGGTCATAGGCCCAGGAGTGGGCCTGCTGGATCATATGGTAGCAAAACGTTTACCTTGTAGAGGCACCTCCATTCTGTTCTCATTAGTGGCTCTTACCAGGTTACGTCCCACCTGAGGTTGAGGTTATGCTCTTCTCCACAACACCTTCAGCGTTTATTGTTTCTAGTATTTTTGCGGATGTATACTCTGACTCGTGTGAGCTGATACCACTTTGTGGTTGGATTTGCATGTGTCTCATAACCCCTTGAAATTGAACTTTCTGGCATGTCCTTCTTTTCTTCAAACTGTGAGTACCGCTTACCTCTTCAAATTGTTTTTGTGAAGTATGTGTGACACTTAGAAATAGTTTGGCCATTACCTCCCTCAAGACATTTTGAGGGCAGGTTACATTTACAGCCCTCCAGTACTGGTGCATATGAAGTGAACCTTAGCACAGGTTTTAAAGCTGCTGTTGCAGGAAATGGCCAGAGGGCGGCAGCATTTCTGCTTTTCCCAATCTGGTAAGTAGGGAAACAGACCATCTAGGCAGTGGTGTTCCTCGGTTATATATTCGAGTGGAGTGTGCCCCCAAAAGCTGATGTCTCCGTACTCATGTTTGTTTTATAACTTGAATTTATAGTTTTTTATTGGAGTCATATTCCATTGTGTGCATGGACCACTTCTTCTTTGTGCATTCCTCTATTGATGGACATTTTTGTAGCTTCCAAGTTTTGGCTATGGTAAATATTGCTGGGGTGCAGGATTGCCACCCTGTGTCGTTTGTTTTTTTGCTGTACATGGGCCTCTTGCTTCCGTGCACCCTCCCATTGCAGAGCACAGGCTCTGGATGTGCAGGCCCAGCAGCCGTAGCCCACGGCACCAGGCGCTCCGCGGCTTGTGTGATCGTCCCTAACCGGGGCATGATCCCGTGTCCCCTGCATTGGCAGGCAGACTCTCAACCACTGTGCCACCAGTGAAAACCAGCCTGTGTCTTTTTGATTCTCATCCCCTCAGGCGATAGGCCCAGCAGTGGGTATGCTTGATTGAATGGGAGCTCAGTATTTACCTTTACAAAGCACCACCTTTTTGTTTTCATTACTGGCTCTTACCATGTCCCACGTTGAACCAAGGGTAGGTACTTCTCCAAAACCCCTTCAGCATTTATTGTTTGCGGAATTTTTGCTGATGGCCATTCTGACTGGTGTGAGCTGATAAGTTTTTGTAATTTGGATTTGCATATCTTTAATTCTTCCTAATGTTCAGCATTTTTCCATGCCTTTTTAAATTTCTGGTACAGAAAAACAGAAAACAACAGAGAGTACAATTAACCTCTTGCAATTGTCTTCTTGGATGGTTGCCCTCTTTTGAATTGTTTGGTCAATTTTCGACCCCAGGATTGTTTCTGAGGGCAGGTGTCATTCACAGGCCTGCAATGAGTGTGAAGATTTAGTGACCATTAGCACTGGGTTTAAAGCTGCTGTTGTGGGAAATGGCCACAAGGCGGCAGCATTTCTCCATTCCCAAATCTGGTTACTAGGGCAGCAGAGCCTTTCTGGGACCAATGGAATACAGAAGAAGGCATCCTTGAAGTCTAATACAGAATAGCATGTCCTGGTGGACGGTAGAATGACCAGCAGGGTGTAGGAATTAGGAACTACTGGATGTATATCCTCGGTGGCTTCACTGAGTGTCCTGACATCCTTTACCAGGTCCCCAGCAGCCCACGGGGCTCTCGTGGTCAGGGCAATCGCAGTTTATGGAGCTCACCTGCACAACTACCCAGCAGCCCATGGGGCTCTCGTGGTCAGGCCCCTCCCAGGATATGGGGCTCACCTGGGCAGGTCCCAGCAGCCCACGGAGCTCTTTTGGTCAGGCCACTCCCAGGATATGGAGCTCACCTGTGCAACTACCCAGCAGCCCATGGGGCTCTCGTGGTCAGGCCCCTCCCAGGATACGGAGCTCCCCTGGGCAGGTACGCCAGCAGGGCTAGGCACACAGGAACCGTGCACATGGCCCACATTGGAGAGCACCTCAGATCGCCTGTCACTCAGAGCTGACACAGAGCACCTTAGAGCAGGACTTGCACTAACAAACAGCAGCTCTGACAGTTCTGTGACTCTGGGCATCACTCTGTGCGGCCTCCCTCTGCCTGGTCTTCCAGAGAGTTCCACTGCAGCCTGGGCACCAGGCCTCTGTCTCCACCCATCAGCCGTCCTCTCCCTGACTCCTGGATTCCTCTCATTAGGAGAGGGTCTTCTTGAAGTTGTCTCCCACTCATGGGCCAGATAAAATGATTAGAAAACAAGCCGGAGCTGCAGCCCCTTGTCTATCCTGACTCTCAGGAGCCCACACGTGTTCCTTGGACCTGGCCGGTTCAGCGAGGTCCATTTTCTGCAATGTGAGCCCCTGAGGGGTGAGGATTAGCTGAACTGGGCAGCCTGACACTGCCAGCCAGCCCTCCCCAGGTGTGCCTGGGTTGAGGTCAATAGAAACACCACTCCAGGCAGCAAGAGCCCCTGCAGCTGTGCCTGATGCCATATTCTCTGCCCCATCAGCAGACTCGGGGCTGTGCTGGTGGGAGGGAGTGAGGGGCCATGGCTTTGTGGGGGGCCCGGTGTGAGTGGGTCTCTGCTGGACTTTCTGCAGGAGTTGCCAGGCTGCCACCTTCTAAAGAAGAGGATGTGTCACCATACCTTCTGCTGGAATTTCTCCACTGGCAGAGGTGAGGAAGGAAAAAATCTGTTGGGTCTGGGACAGGAGGGGTATCTCAGGCAGGGAAATGGAAAGCTTCCAGAAGAGCGCCCGGTGCCAGGACCATCCTGGCTGTCCTGCAGGCACCAAGTCGGTCTGCATGCTGTCACTGGTGTGGCTCCACGGCCCTTCCTCTAGGCTTTCAAGTCCTTGTACATATTCAGGTGTTTTACTTGGGAAGGGTGGGAACAGTTTAGCAGCAGCTGGCTTGGGGCTCAGCTCACGTTTACTCACAGACGCCTCGGCATGGTCCCCCAGCTTTGCAATGAGGAAGCTGCTTGCGGGGGCGCTGCTGGCTTCATGGTAGATGATTCCCCACCTCTGACCATCTTCAGAATTGTTTACCCCTGGAGCAAGTGCCTGATAGGGTTTTCCTCTGTATAACTGGTTTTCCTCTGTATATTTCTTTTTTTGCTTCAAGGTAGATTTTATTCCTCTTTTATGTATTTATAGATATAAGCATGGAAATAATTCATTCATATAAATACATCTGGTGAAGGGAAACACTTTTATCTGTTTTATTTTTAAATTTTATTTATTTTCCATAATTTTGTAATTTAATTTATTTTTTTTATTTATACGGCAGGATATTATTAGTTATCTATTTTAGACATATACATGTATACACGTCAATCCCAATCCCGCAACTCATCCCAGCAGCACCACCCCATGGCTTCGCCCCTTTGGTGTCCATACGTGTGTTCTCTACCTCTGTGTCTCTATTTCTGCCCTGCCAACCGGTTCATCTGTACCATTTTTCTAGGTTCCACATGTATGCATTATATCTACAATATTTGTTTTTCTCTTTCCGACTTACTTCACTCTGTATGACAGTCTCTAGATCCATCGACGTCTCTACAAATGACCCAGTTTCATTCCTTTGTATGGCTGAGTAATATTCCATTTTATATATGCACCACATCTTTATCCATTCGTCTGGCTGTGGGCATTTAGGTTGCTTCCATTACCTGGCTATGGTAACTAGTTCTGCAATGAACATTGTGGTGAATGGGTCTTTTTGACTTATGGTTTTCTCTGGGTATATGCCCAGAAGTGGGATTGCTGGATCATATGGTAATTCTATCTTTAGTTTTTTAAGGAACGTCCATACTGTTCTCCATAGTGACTGTATCACTTTACATTCCCACCAATAGTGGAAGAGGGTTCCTTTTCTCCACACCCTCCCCAGCATTTGTTGTTTGTAGATTTTCTGATGATGCCCATTCTAACAGGTGTGAGGTGATACCTCATTGTAGTTTTGATTTGCATTTCTCTAATAATGAGAGATGTTGAGCAGCATTTCATGTGCGTCTTGGCCATCTCTGTGTCTTCTTTGAAGAAGTGTCTATTTAGATCTTCTAGCCATTTTTGTATTGGGTTGTTTGTTTTTTTAAGATTAAGCTGCATGAGCTGTTTCTATATATTGGAGATTAAACCTTTGTCCATTGATTCGTTTGCAAATGTTTTCTCCCGTTCTGAGGGTTGCCTTTTTCCATTCCCGTTTTTTAACAAAAAAGAAAGAAAGAAAAAGAAGCAGAACACAAATGTGTGTAAAATATGCCTCTTGAAACTGTCGTTTTGAAATATGAACGTCTTTTGTATTTTGGGGTCGATATACGACCCCAGGATTTGTTTTCAGGGCAGGTGTCATTTACAGGCCTGCAATTCTTTTGAATATCAAGTGACCATTAGCGCTGGGATTAAAGCTGCTGTTGTGTGAAACGGCCACAAGGTGGCAGCAGTTCTCCTTTACCAAATCTGGTTACTAGGACAACAGAGCCTCAATGCAAGTCGTGTTCTAGCTTGTAATTTAGAATGGAATGTGCCAGGTAAAAGCCCCTTACGTTTGTCTCACTACTTCTTGTTCGTACTTTTAATTTAATTTTTATTTCTTATCACAGCAAGTTGGATTACAATGTTTGGCTTGTTGTAGGTGTGCAAGATGTGGTTCTTTGACACATATACATATGTCTGTTCTTCCTGGGATCCTTTGCCCATGTACGTTATGACAGAATGTTGAGTAGTCTTCTCTTGGTATTCCGTAGGTGTTTGGTGATTATATATTTCACCTGTGTTTGTATATGTCCGTGAAGCGCAATATCCTAATGTATGCAATCCTCACACCTTTCCATTGGGGAACCATCAGTTTGTTTAATGAATCTGTGATTGCCCTTCTCTGTGGAAATATCTTCACTGGTGTCAATTTTTCAGTAACACCTATAAGTGATATCATACGATATGTGTCTTTCTGTTTCTGACTTACTACAAGTCACGTGATTACCTCTAGCCTCATCTACGGTGCTGCAAATGGCACTGTGTCCTTTTTTTCCTTGGCTAATATTCTGTCTGTATATGGACCGGTTCTTCTTTGTCCGCTCATCTGTTGATGGACTTTTTGGTTGCTTCCATGTCATGGCTATTGTAATGCTGCGGCAATGCACATTTGCCTGCCTGTGTCTTTCCAATTCTGTCTTCTTAGGTCATAGGCCCAGGAGTGGGCCTGCTGGATCATGTGGTAGTAAAACGTTTACCTTGTAGAGGCACCTCCATTCTGTTCTCATTAGTGGCTCTTACCAGGTTACGTCCCACCTGAGGTTGAGGTTATGCTCTTCTCCACAACACCTTCAGCGTTTATTGTTTCTAGTATTTTTGCGGATGTATACTCTGACTCGTGTGAGCTGATACCACTTTGTGGTTGGATTTGCATGTGTCTCATAACCCCTTGAAATTGAACTTTCTGGCATGTCCTTCTTTTCTTCAAACTGTGAGTACAGCTTACCTCTTCAAATTGTTTTTGTGAAGTATGTGTGACACTTAGAAATAGTTTGGCCATTACCTCCCTCAAGACATTTTGAGGGCAGGTTACATTTACAGCCCTCCAGTACTGGTGCATATGAAGTGAACCTTAGCACAGGTTTTAAAGCTGCTGTTGCAGGTAACGGCCAGAGGGCGGCAGCATTTCTGCTTTTCCCAATCTGGTAACTAGGGAAACAGACCATCTTGGCAGTGGTGATCCTCGGTTATATATTCGAGTGGAATGTGCCCCCAAAAGCTGATGTCTCCTTACTTATGTTTGTTTTATAACTTGAATTTATATTTTTTTATTGGAGTCATATTCCATTGTGTACATGGACCACTTCTTCTTTGTGCATTCCTCTATTGATGGACATTTTCGTAGCTTCCAAGTTTTGGCTATGGTAAATATTGCTGGAGTGCAGGATTGCCAGCCTGTGTCGTTTTGTTTTTTTGCAGTACGGGGGCCTCTTGCTTCCGTGCACCCTCCCATTGCAGAGCACAGGCTCTGGATGTGCAGGCCCAGCAGCCATAGCTCACGGCACCAGGCACTCCGCGGCATGTGTGATCGTCCCTAACCGGGGCATGATCCCATGTCCCCTGCATTGGCAGGCAGACTCTCAACCACTGCGCCACCAGTGAAAACCAGCCTGTGTCTTTTTGATTCTCATCCCCTCAGGCGATAGGCCCAGCAGTGGCTATGCTTGATTGAATGGGAGCTCAGTATTTACCTTTACAAAGCACCACCTTTTTGTTTTCATTACTGGCTCTTACCATGTCCCACGTTGAACCAAGGGTAGGTACTTCTCCAAAACCCCTTCAGCATTTATTGTTTGCAGAATTTTTGCTGATGGCCATTCTGACTGGTGTGAGCTGATAAGTTTTTGTAATTTGGATTTGCATATCTTTAATTCTTCCTAATGTTCAGCATTTTTCCATGCCTTTTTAAATTTCTGGTACAGAAAAACAGAAAACAACAGAGAGTACAATTAACCTCTTGCAATTGTCTTCTTGGATGGTTGCCCTCTTTTGAATTGTTTGGTCAATTTTCGACCCCAGGATTGTTTCTGAGGGCAGGTGTCATTCACAGGCCTGCAATGAGTGTGAAGATTTAGTGACCATTAGCACCGGGTTTAAAGCTGCTGTTGTGGGAAATGGCCACAAGGCGGCAGCATTTCTCCATTCCCAAATCTGGTTACTAGGGCAGCAGAGCCTTTCTGGGACCAATGGAATACAGAAGAAGGCATCCTTGAAGTCTAATACAGAATAGCATGTCCTTGTGGATGGTAGAATGACCAGCAGGGTGTAGGAATTAGGAACTACTGGATGTATATCCTCGGTGGCTTCACTGAGTGTCCTGACATACTTTACCAGGTCCCCAGCAGCCCACGGGGCTCTAGTGGTCAGGGCAATCGCAGTTTATGGAGCTCACCTGCGCAACTACCCAGCAGCCCTTGGGGCTCTCCTGGTCAGGCCCCTCGCAGGATATGGGGCTCACCTGGGCAGGTCCCAGCAGCCCACAGAACTCTTTTGGTCAGGCCACTCCCAGGATATGGAGCTCACCTGTGCAACTACCCAGCAGCCGTTGGGGCTCTCGTGGTCAGGCCCCTCCCAGGATACGGAGCTCCCCTGGGCAGGTATGCCAGCAGGGCTAGGCACACAGGAAAGGTGCACATAGCCCGCATTGGAGAGCACCTCAGATCGCCTGTCACTCAGAGCTGACACAGAGCACCTTAGAGCAGGACTTGAACTAACAAACAGCAGCTCCGACAGTTCTGTGACTCTGGGCATCACTCTGTGTGGCCTCCCTCTGTCTGGTCTTCCAGAGACTTCCACTGCAGCCTGGGCACCAGGCCTCTGTCTCCACCCATCAGCCGTCCTCTCCCTGACTCCTGGATTCCTCTCATTAGGAGAGGGTCTTCTTGAAGTTGTCTCCCACTCATGGGCCAGATAAAATGATTAGAAAACAAGCCGGAGCTGCAGCCCCTTGTCTATCCTGACTCTCAGGAGCCCACACGTGTTCCTTGGACCTGGCCGGTTCAGCGAGGTCCATTTTCTGCAATGTGAGCCCCTGAGGGGTGAGGATTAGCTGAACTGGGCAGCCTGACACTGCCAGCCAGCCCTCCCCAGGTGTGCCTGGGTTGAGGTCAATAGAAACACCACCCCAGGCAGCAAGAGGCCCTGCAGCTGTATCTGACTCCATATTCTCAGCCCCGTCAGCCGTCTTGGGGCTGTTCTGGTGGGAGGGTTTGAGGGGCCACGGCTTTGTGGGCGGCCCGGTGTGAGTGGGTCTCTGCTGGATTTTCTGCAGGAGTTGCCAGGCTGCCACCTGCTAAAGAAGAGGATGTGTCACCATACCTTCTGCTGGAATTTCTCCACTGGCAGAAGTGAGGAAGGAAAAAATCTGTTGGGTCTGGGACAGGAGGGGTATCTCAGGCAGGGAAATGGAAAGCTTCCAGAAGAGCGCCCGGTGCCAGGACCATCCTGGCTGTCCTGCAGGCACCAAGTCGGTCTGCATGCTGTCACTGGTGTGGCTCCACGGCCCTTCCTCTAGGCTTTCAAGTCCTTGTACATATTCAGGTGTTTTACTTGGGAAGGGTGGGAACAGTTTAGCAGCAGCTGGCTTGGGGCTCAGCTCACGTTTACTCACAGACGCCTCGGCATGGTCCCCCAGCTTTGCAATGAGGAAGCTGCTTGCGGGGGCGCTGCTGGCTTCATGGTAGATGATTCCCCACCTCTGACCATCTTCAGAATTGTTTACCCCTGGAGCAAGTGCCTGATAGGGTTTTCCTCTGTATAACTGGTTTTCCTCTGTAAATTTCTTTTTTTGCTTCAAGGTAGATTTTATTCCTCTTTTATGTATTTATAGATATAAGCATGGAAATAATTCATTCATATAAATACATCTGGTGAAGGGAAACACTTTTATCTGTTTTATTTTTAAATTTTATTTATTTTCCATAATTTTGTAATTTAATTTATTTTTTTTTATTTATACGGCAGGATATTATTAGTTATCTATTTTAGACATATACATGTATACAAGTCAATCCCAATCCCGCAACTCATCCCAGCAGCTCACCCCATGGCTTCGCCCCTTTGGTGTCCATACGTGTGTTCTCTACCTCTGTGTCTCTATTTCTGCCCTGCCAACCGGTTCATCTGTACCATTTTTCTAGGTTCCACATGTATGCATTATATCTACAATATTTGTTTTTCTCTTTCCGACTTACTTCACTCTGTATGACAGTCTCTAGATCCATCGACGTCTCTACAAATGACCCAGTTTCATTCCTTTGTATGGCTGAGTAATATTCCATTTTATATATGCACCACATCTTTATCCATTCGTCTGGCTGTGGGCATTTAGGTTGCTTCCATTACCTGGCTATGGTAACTAGTTCTGCAATGAACATTGTGGTGAATGGGTCTTTTTGACTTATGGTTTTCTCTGGGTATATGCCCAGAAGTGGGATTGCTGGATCATATGGTAATTCTCTATTTAGTTTTTTAAGGAACGTCCATACTGTTCTCCATAGTGACTGTATCACTTTACATTCCCACCAATAGTGGAAGAGGGTTCCTTTTCTCCACACCCTCCCCAGCATTTGTTGTTTGTAGATTTTCTGATGATGCCCATTCTAACAGGTGTGAGGTGATACCTCATTGTAGTTTTGATTTGCATTTCTCTAATAATGAGAGATGTTGAGCAGCATTTCATGTGCGTCTTGGCCATCTCTGTGTCTTCTTTGAAGAAGTGTCTATTTAGATCTTCTAGCCATTTTTGTATTGGGTTGTTTGTTTTTTTAAGATTAAGCTGCATGAGCTGTTTCTATATATTGGAGATTAAACCTTTGTCCATTGATTCGTTTGCAAATGTTTTCTCCCATTCTGAGGGTTGCCTTTTTCCATTCCCGTTTTTTAACAAAAAAGAAAGAAAGAAAAAGAAGCAGAACACAAATGTGTGTAAAATATGCCTCTTGAAACTGTCGTTTTGAAATATGAACGTCTTTTGTATTTTGGGGTCGATATACGACCCCAGGATTTGTTTTCAGGGCAGGTGTCATTTACAGGCCTGCAATTCTTTTGAATATCAAGTGACCATTAGCGCTGGGATTAAAGCTGCTGTTGTGTGAAACGGCCACAAGGTGGCAGCAGTTCTCCTTTACCAAATCTGGTTACTAGGACAACAGAGCCTCAATGCAAGTCGTGTTCTAGCTTGTAATTTAGAATGGAATGTGCCAGGTAAAAGCCCCTTACGTTTGTCTCACTACTTCTTGTTCGTACTTTTAATTTAATTTTTATTTCTTATCACAGCAAGTTGGATTACAATGTTTGGCTTGTTGTAGGTGTGCAAGATGTGGTTCTTTGACACATATACATATGTCTGTTCTTCCTGGGATCCTTTGCCCATGTACGTTATGACAGAATGTTGAGTAGTCTTCTCTTGGTATTCCGTAGGTGTTTGGTGATTATATATTTCACCTGTGTTTGTATATGTCCGTGAAGCGCAATATCCTAATGTATGCAATTCTCACACCTTTCCATTGGGGAACCATCAGTTTGTTTAATGAATCTGTGATTGCCCTTCTCTGTGGAAATATCTTCACTGGTGTCAATTTTTCAGTAACACCTATAAGTGATATCATACGATATGTGTCTTTCTGTTTCTGACTTACTACAAGTCACGTGATTACCTCTAGCCTCATCTACGGTGCTGCAAATGGCACTGTGTCCTTTTTTTCCTTGGCTAATATTCTGTCTGTATATGGACCGGTTCTTCTTTGTCCGCTCATCTGTTGATGGACTTTTTGGTTGCTTCCATGTCATGGCTATTGTAATGCTGCGGCAATGCACATTTGCCTGCCTGTGTCTTTCCAATTCTGTCTTCTTAGGTCATAGGCCCAGGAGTGGGCCTGCTGGATCATATGGTAGCAAAACGTTTACCTTGTAGAGGCACCTCCATTCTGTTCTCATTAGTGGCTCTTACCAGGTTACGTCCCACCTGAGGTTGAGGTTATGCTCTTCTCCACAACACCTTCAGCGTTTATTGTTTCTAGTATTTTTGCGGATGTATACTCTGACTCGTGTGAGCTGATACCACTTTGTGGTTGGATTTGCATGTGTCTCATAACCCCTTGAAATTGAACTTTCTGGCATGTCCTTCTTTTCTTCAAACTGTGAGTACCGCTTACCTCTTCAAATTGTTTTTGTGAAGTATGTGTGACACTTAGAAATAGTTTGGCCATTACCTCCCTCAAGACATTTTGAGGGCAGGTTACATTTACAGCCCTCCAGTACTGGTGCATATGAAGTGAACCTTAGCACAGGTTTTAAAGCTGCTGTTGCAGGAAATGGCCAGAGGGCGGCAGCATTTCTGCTTTTCCCAATCTGGTAACTAGGGAAACAGACCATCTAGGCAGTGGTGTTCCTCGGTTATATATTCGAGTGGAGTGTGCCCCCAAAAGCTGATGTCTCCTTACTCATGTTTGTTTTATAACTTGAATTTATAGTTTTTTATTGGAGTCATATTCCATTGTGTGCATGGACCACTTCTTCTTTGTGCATTCCTCTATTGATGGACATTTTCGTAGCTTCCAAGTTTTGGCTATGGTAAATATTGCTGGGGTGCAGGATTGCCACCCTGTGTCGTTTGTTTTTTTGCTGTACGTGGGCCTCTTGCTTCCGTGCACCCTCCCATTGCAGAGCACAGGCTCTGGATGTGCAGGCCCAGCAGCCGTAGCTCACGGCACCAGGCGCTCCGCGGCATGTGTGATCATCCCTAACCGGGGCATGATCCCGTGTCCCCTGCATTGGCAGGCAGACTCTCAACCACTGTGCCACCAGTGAAAACCAGCCTGTGTCTTTTTGATTCTCATCCCCTCAGGCGATAGGCCCAGCAGTGGGTATGCTTGATTGAATGGGAGCTCAGTATTTACCTTTACAAAGCACCACCTTTTTGTTTTCATTACTGGCTCTTACCATGTCCCACGTTGAACCAAGGGTAGGTACTTCTCCAAAACCCCTTCAGCATTTATTGTTTGCAGAATTTTTGCTGATGGCCATTCTGACTGGTGTGAGCTGATAAGTTTTTGTAATTTGGATTTGCATATCTTTAATTCTTCCTAATGTTCAGCATTTTTCCATGCCTTTTTAAATTTCTGGTACAGAAAAACAGAAAACAGCAGAGAGTACAATTAACCTCTTGCAATTGTCTTCTTGGATGGTTGCCCTCTTTTGAATTGTTTGGTCAATTTTCGACCCCAGGATTGTTTCTGAGGGCAGGTGTCATTCACAGGCCTGCAATGAGTGTGAAGATTTAGTGACCATTAGCACTGGGTTTAAAGCTGCTGTTGTGGGAAATGGCCACAAGGCGGCAGCATTTCTCCATTCCCAAATCTGGTTACTAGGGCAGCAGAGCCTTTCTGGGACCAATGGAATACAGAAGAAGGCATCCTTGAAGTCTAATACAGAATAGCATGTCCTGGTGGACGGTAGAATGACCAGCAGGGTGTAGGAATTAGGAACTACTGGATGTATATCCTCGGTGGCTTCACTGAGTGTCCTGACATCCTTTACCAGGTCCCCAGCCGCCCACGGGGTTCTCGTGGTCAGGGCAATCGCAGTTTATGGAGCTCACCTGCACAACTACCCAGCAGCCCATGGGGCTCTCGTGGTCAGGCCCCTCCCAGGATATGGGGCTCACCTGGGCAGGTCCCAGCAGCCCACGGAGCTCTTTTGGTCAGGCCACTCCCAGGATATGGAGCTCACCTGTGCAACTACCCAGCAGCCCATGGGGCTCTCGTGGTCAGGCCCCTCCCAGGATACGGAGCTCCCCTGGGCAGGTACGCCAGCAGGGCTAGGCACACAGGAACCGTGCCCATGGCCCACATTGGAGAGCACCTCAGATCGCCTGTCACTCAGAGCTGACACAGAGCACCTTAGAGCAGGACTTGCACTAACAAACAGCAGCTCTGACAGTTCTGTGACTCTGGGCATCACTCTGTGCGGCCTCCCTCTGCCTGGTCTTCCAGAGAGTTCCACTGCAGCCTGGGCACCAGGCCTCTGTCTCCACCCATCAGCCGTCCTCTCCCTGACTCCTGGATTCCTCTCATTAGGAGAGGGTCTTCTTGAAGTTGTCTCCCACTCATGGGCCAGATAAAATGATTAGAAAACAAGCCGGAGCTGCAGCCCCTTGTCTATCCTGACTCTCAGGAGCCCACACGTGTTCCTTGGACCTGGCCGGTTCAGCGAGGTCCATTTTCTGCAATGTGAGCCCCTGAGGGGTGAGGATTAGCTGAACTGGGCAGCCTGACACTGCCAGCCAGCCCTCCCCAGGTGTGCCTGGGTTGAGGTCAATAGAAACACCACTCCAGGCAGCAAGAGCCCCTGCAGCTGTGCCTGATGCCATATTCTCTGCCCCATCAGCAGACTCGGGGCTGTGCTGGTGGGAGGGAGTGAGGGGCCATGGCTTTGTGGGGGGCCCGGTGTGAGTGGGTCTCTGCTGGACTTTCTGCAGGAGTTGCCAGGCTGCCACCTTCTAAAGAAGAGGATGTGTCACCATACCTTCTGCTGGAATTTCTCCACTGGCAGAGGTGAGGAAGGAAAAAATCTGTTGGGTCTGGGACAGGAGGGGTATCTCAGGCAGGGAAATGGAAAGCTTCCAGAAGAGCGCCCGGTGCCAGGACCATCCTGGCTGTCCTGCAGGCACCAAGTCGGTCTGCATGCTGTCACTGGTGTGGCTCCACGGCCCTTCCTCTAGGCTTTCAAGTCCTTGTACATATTCAGGTGTTTTACTTGGGAAGGGTGGGAACAGTTTAGCAGCAGCTGGCTTGGGGCTCAGCTCACGTTTACTCACAGACGCCTCGGCATGGTCCCCCAGCTTTGCAATGAGGAAGCTGCTTGCGGGGGCGCTGCTGGCTTCATGGTAGATGATTCCCCACCTCTGACCATCTTCAGAATTGTTTACCCCTGGAGCAAGTGCCTGATAGGGTTTTCCTCTGTATAACTGGTTTTCCTCTGTAAATTTCTTTTTTTGCTTCAAGGTAGATTTTATTCCTCTTTTATGTATTTATAGATATAAGCATGGAAATAATTCATTCATATAAATACATCTGGTGAAGGGAAACACTTTTATCTGTTTTATTTTTAAATTTTATTTATTTTCCATAATTTTGTAATTTAATTTATTTTTTTTATTTATACGGCAGGATATTATTAGTTATCTATTTTAGACATATACATGTATACACGTCAATCCCAATCCCGCAACTCATCCCAGCAGCACCACCCCATGGCTTCGCCCCTTTGGTGTCCATACGTGTGTTCTCTACCTCTGTGTCTCTATTTCTGCCCTGCCAACCGGTTCATCTGTACCATTTTTCTAGGTTCCACATGTATGCATTATATCTACTATATTTGTTTTTCTCTTTCCGACTTACTTCACTCTGTATGACAGTCTCTAGATCCATCGACGTCTCTACAAATGACCCAGTTTCATTCCTTTGTATGGCTGAGTAATATTCCATTTTATATATGCACCACATCTTTATCCATTCGTCTGGCTGTGGGCATTTAGGTTGCTTCCATTACCTGGCTATGGTAACTAGTTCTGCAATGAACATTGTGGTGAATGGGTCTTTTTGACTTATGGTTTTCTCTGGGTATATGCCCAGAATTGGATTGCTGGATCATATGGTAATTCTCTATTTAGTTTTTTAAGGAACGTCCATACTGTTCTCCATAGTGACTGTATCACTTTACATTCCCACCAATAGTGGAAGAGGGTTCCTTTTCTCCACACCCTCCCCAGCATTTGTTGTTTGTAGATTTTCTGATGATGCCCATTCTAACAGGTGTGAGGTGATACCTCATTGTAGTTTTGATTTGCATTTCTCTAATAATGAGAGATGTTGAGCAGCATTTCATGTGCGTCTTGGCCATCTCTGTGTCTTCTTTGAAGAAGTGTCTATTTAGATCTTCTAGCCATTTTTGTATTGGGTTGTTTGTTTTTTTAAGATTAAGCTGCATGAGCTGTTTCTATATATTGGAGATTAAACCTTTGTCCATTGATTCGTTTGCAAATGTTTTCTCCCGTTCTGAGGGTTGCCTTTTTCCATTCCCGTTTTTTAACAAAAAAGAAAGAAAGAAAAAGAAGCAGAACACAAATGTGTGTAAAATATGCCTCTTGAAACTGTCGTTTTGAAATATGAACGTCTTTTGTATTTTGGGGTCGATATACGACCCCAGGATTTGTTTTCAGGGCAGGTGTCATTTACAGGCCTGCAATTCTTTTGAATATCAAGTGACCATTAGCGCTGGGATTAAAGCTGCTGTTGTGTGAAACGGCCACAAGGTGGCAGCAGTTCTCCTTTACCAAATCTGGTTACTAGGACAACAGAGCCTCAATGCAAGTCGTGTTCTAGCTTGTAATTTAGAATGGAATGTGCCAGGTAAAAGCCCCTTACGTTTGTCTCACTACTTCTTGTTCGTACTTTTAATTTAATTTTTATTTCTTATCACAGCAAGTTGGATTACAATGTTTGGCTTGTTGTAGGTGTGCAAGATGTGGTTCTTTGACACATATACATATGTCTGTTCTTCCTGGGATCCTTTGCCCATGTACGTTATGACAGAATGTTGAGTAGTCTTCTCTTGGTATTCCGTAGGTGTTTGGTGATTATATATTTCACCTGTGTTTGTATATGTCCGTGAAGCGCAATATCCTAATGTATGCAATCCTCACACCTTTCCATTGGGGAACCATCAGTTTGTTTAATGAATCTGTGATTGCCCTTCTCTGTGGAAATATCTTCACTGGTGTCAATTTTTCAGTAACACCTATAAGTGATATCATACGATATGTGTCTTTCTGTTTCTGACTTACTACAAGTCACGTGATTACCTCTAGCCTCATCTACGGTGCTGCAAATGGCACTGTGTCCTTTTTTTCCTTGGCTAATATTCTGTCTGTATATGGACCGGTTCTTCTTTGTCCGCTCATCTGTTGATGGACTTTTTGGTTGCTTCCATGTCATGGCTATTGTAATGCTGCGGCAATGCACATTTGCCTGCCTGTGTCTTTCCAATTCTGTCTTCTTAGGTCATAGGCCCAGGAGTGGGCCTGCTGGATCATATGGTAGCAAAACGTTTACCTTGTAGAGGCACCTCCATTCTGTTCTCATTAGTGGCTCTTACCAGGTTACGTCCCACCTGAGGTTGAGGTTATGCTCTTCTCCACAACACCTTCAGCGTTTATTGTTTCTAGTATTTTTGCGGATGTATACTCTGACTCGTGTGAGCTGATACCACTTTGTGGTTGGATTTGCATGTGTCTCATAACCCCTTGAAATTGAACTTTCTGGCATGTCCTTCTTTTCTTCAAACTGTGAGTACCGCTTACCTCTTCAAATTGTTTTTGTGAAGTATGTGTGACACTTAGAAATAGTTTGGCCATTACCTCCCTCAAGACATTTTGAGGGCAGGTTACATTTACAGCCCTCCAGTACTGGTGCATATGAAGTGAACCTTAGCACAGGTTTTAAAGCTGCTGTTGCAGGAAATGGCCAGAGGGCGGCAGCATTTCTGCTTTTCCCAATCTGGTAACTAGGGAAACAGACCATCTAGGCAGTGGTGTTCCTCGGTTATATATTCGAGTGGAGTGTGCCCCCAAAAGCTGATGTCTCCTTACTCATGTTTGTTTTATAACTTGAATTTATAGTTTTTTATTGGAGTCATATTCCATTGTGTGCATGGACCACTTCTTCTTTGTGCATTCCTCTATTGATGGACATTTTCGTAGCTTCCAAGTTTTGGCTATGGTAAATATTGCTGGGGTGCAGGATTGCCACCCTGTGTCGTTTGTTTTTTTGCTGTACGTGGGCCTCTTGCTTCCGTGCACCCTCCCATTGCAGAGCACAGGCTCTGGATGTGCAGGCCCAGCAGCCGTAGCTCACGGCACCAGGCGCTCCGCGGCTTGTGTGATCGTCCCTAACCGGGGCATGATCCCGTGTCCCCTGCATTGGCAGGCAGACTCTCAACCACTGTGCCACCAGTGAAAACCAGCCTGTGTCTTTTTGATTCTCATCCCCTCAGGCGATAGGCCCAGCAGTGGGTATGCTTGATTGAATGGGAGCTCAGTATTTACCTTTACAAAGCACCACCTTTTTGTTTTCATTACTGGCTCTTACCATGTCCCACGTTGAACCAAGGGTAGGTACTTCTCCAAAACCCCTTCAGCATTTATTGTTTGCAGAATTTTTGCTGATGGCCATTCTGACTGGTGTGAGCTGATAAGTTTTTGTAATTTGGATTTGCATATCTTTAATTCTTCCTAATGTTCAGCATTTTTCCATGCCTTTTTAAATTTCTGGTACAGAAAAACAGAAAACAACAGAGAGTACAATTAACCTCTTGCAATTGTCTTCTTGGATGGTTGCCCTCTTTTGAATTGTTTGGTCAATTTTCGACCCCAGGATTGTTTCTGAGGGCAGGTGTCATTCACAGGCCTGCAATGAGTGTGAAGATTTAGTGACCATTAGCACTGGGTTTAAAGCTGCTGTTGTGGGAAATGGCCACAAGGCGGCAGCATTTCTCCATTCCCAAATCTGGTTACTAGGGCAGCAGAGCCTTTCTGGGACCAATGGAATACAGAAGAAGGCATCCTTGAAGTCTAATACAGAATAGCATGTCCTGGTGGACGGTAGAATGACCAGCAGGGTGTAGGAATTAGGAACTACTGGATGTATATCCTCGGTGGCTTCACTGAGTGTCCTGACATCCTTTACCAGGTCCCCAGCAGCCCACGGGGCTCTCGTGGTCAGGGCAATCGCAGTTTATGGAGCTCACCTGCACAACTACCCAGCAGCCCATGGGGCTCTCGTGGTCAGGCCCCTCCCAGGATATGGGGCTCACCTGGGCAGGTCCCAGCAGCCCACGGAGCTCTTTTGGTCAGGCCACTCCCAGGATATGGAGCTCACCTGTGCAACTACCCAGCAGCCCATGGGGCTCTCGTGGTCAGGCCCCTCCCAGGATACGGAGCTCCCCTGGGCAGGTACGCCAGCAGGGCTAGGCACACAGGAACCGTGCCCATGGCCCACATTGGAGAGCACCTCAGATCGCCTGTCACTCAGAGCTGACACAGAGCACCTTAGAGCAGGACTTGCACTAACAAACAGCAGCTCTGACAGTTCTGTGACTCTGGGCATCACTCTGTGCGGCCTCCCTCTGCCTGGTCTTCCAGAGAGTTCCACTGCAGCCTGGGCACCAGGCCTCTGTCTCCACCCATCAGCCGTCCTCTCCCTGACTCCTGGATTCCTCTCATTAGGAGAGGGTCTTCTTGAAGTTGTCTCCCACTCATGGGCCAGATAAAATGATTAGAAAACAAGCCGGAGCTGCAGCCCCTTGTCTATCCTGACTCTCAGGAGCCCACACGTGTTCCTTGGACCTGGCCGGTTCAGCGAGGTCCATTTTCTGCAATGTGAGCCCCTGAGGGGTGAGGATTAGCTGAACTGGGCAGCCTGACACTGCCAGCCAGCCCTCCCCAGGTGTGCCTGGGTTGAGGTCAATAGAAACACCACTCCAGGCAGCAAGAGCCCCTGCAGCTGTGCCTGATGCCATATTCTCTGCCCCATCAGCAGACTCGGGGCTGTGCTGGTGGGAGGGAGTGAGGGGCCATGGCTTTGTGGGGGGCCCGGTGTGAGTGGGTCTCTGCTGGACTTTCTGCAGGAGTTGCCAGGCTGCCACCTTCTAAAGAAGAGGATGTGTCACCATACCTTCTGCTGGAATTTCTCCACTGGCAGAGGTGAGGAAGGAAAAAATCTGTTGGGTATGGGACAGGAGGGGTATCTCAGGCAGGGAAATGGAAAGCTTCCAGAAGAGCGCCCGGTGCCAGGACCATCCTGGCTGTCCTGCAGGCCCCAAGTCGGTCTGCATGCTGTCACTGGTGTGGCTCCACGGCCCTTCCTCTAGGCTTTCAAGTCCTTGTACATATTCAGGTGTTTTACTTGGGAAGGGTGGGAACAGTTTAGCAGCAGCTGGCTTGGGGCTCAGCTCACGTTTACTCACAGACGCCTCGGCATGGTCCCCCAGCTTTGCAATGAGGAAGCTGCTTGCGGGGGCGCTGCTGGCTTCATGGTAGATGATTCCCCACCTCTGACCATCTTCAGAATTGTTTACCCCTGGAGCAAGTGCCTGATAGGGTTTTCCTCTGTATAACTGGTTTTCCTCTGTAAATTTCTTTTTTTGCTTCAAGGTAGATTTTATTCCTCTTTTATGTATTTATAGATATAAGCATGGAAATAATTCATTCATATAAATACATCTGGTGAAGGGAAACACTTTTATCTGTTTTATTTTTAAATTTTATTTATTTTCCATAATTTTGTAATTTAATTTATTTTTTTTATTTATACGGCAGGATATTATTAGTTATCTATTTTAGACATATACATGTATACACGTCAATCCCAATCCCGCAACTCATCCCAGCAGCACCACCCCATTGCTTCGCCCCTTTGGTGTCCATACGTGTGTTCTCTACCTCTGTGTCTCTATTTCTGCCCTGCCAACCGGTTCATCTGTACCATTTTTCTAGGTTCCACATGTATGCATTATATCTACAATATTTGTTTTTCTCTTTCCGACTTACTTCACTCTGTATGACAGTCTCTAGATCCATCGACGTCTCTACAAATGACCCAGTTTCATTCCTTTGTATGGCTGAGTAATATTCCATTTTATATATGCACCACATCTTTATCCATTCGTCTGGCTGTGGGCATTTAGGTTGCTTCCATTACCTGGCTATGGTAACTAGTTCTGCAATGAACATTGTGGTGAATGGGTCTTTTTGACTTATGGTTTTCTCTGGGTATATGCCCAGAAGTGGGATTGCTGGATCATATGGTAATTCTATCTTTAGTTTTTTAAGGAACGTCCATACTGTTCTCCATAGTGACTGTATCACTTTACATTCCCACTAATAGTGGAAGAGGGTTCCTTTTCTCCACACCCTCCCCAGCATTTGTTGTTTGTAGATTTTCTGATGATGCCCATTCTAACAGGTGTGAGGTGATACCTCATTGTAGTTTTGATTTGCATTTCTCTAATAATGAGAGATGTTGAGCAGCATTTCATGTGCGTCTTGGCCATCTCTGTGTCTTCTTTGAAGAAGTGTCTATTTAGATCTTCTAGCCATTTTTGTATTGGGTTGTTTGTTTTTTTAAGATTAAGCTGCATGAGCTGTTTCTATATATTGGAGATTAAACCTTTGTCCATTGATTCGTTTGCAAATGTTTTCTCCCGTTCTGAGGGTTGCCTTTTTCCATTCCCGTTTTTTAACAAAAAAGAAAGAAAGAAAAAGAAGCAGAACACAAATGTGTGTAAAATATGCCTCTTGAAACTGTCGTTTTGAAATATGAACGTCTTTTGTATTTTGGGGTCGATATACGACCCCAGGATTTGTTTTCAGGGCAGGTGTCATTTACAGGCCTGCAATTCTTTTGAATATCAAGTGACCATTAGCGCTGGGATTAAAGCTGCTGTTGTGTGAAACGGCCACAAGGTGGCAGCAGTTCTCCTTTACCAAATCTGGTTACTAGGACAACAGAGCCTCAATGCAAGTCGTGTTCTAGCTTGTAATTTAGAATGGAATGTGCCAGGTAAAAGCCCCTTACGTTTGTCTCACTACTTCTTGTTCGTACTTTTAATTTAATTTTTATTTCTTATCACAGCAAGTTGGATTACAATGTTTGGCTTGTTGTAGGTGTGCAAGATGTGGTTCTTTGACACATATACATATGTCTGTTCTTCCTGGGATCCTTTGCCCATGTACGTTATGACAGAATGTTGAGTAGTCTTCTCTTGGTATTCCGTAGGTGTTTGGTGATTATATATTTCACCTGTGTTTGTATATGTCCGTGAAGCGCAATATCCTAATGTATGCAATCCTCACACCTTTCCATTGGGGAACCATCAGTTTGTTTAATGAATCTGTCATTGCCCTTCTCTGTGGAAATATCTTCACTGGTGTCAATTTTTCAGTAACACCTATAAGTGATATCATACGATATGTGTCTTTCTGTTTCTGACTTACTACAAGTCACGTGATTACCTCTAGCCTCATCTACGGTGCTGCAAATGGCACTGTGTCCTTTTTTTCCTTGGCTAATATTCTGTCTGTATATGGACCGGTTCTTCTTTGTCCGCTCATCTGTTGATGGACTTTTTGGTTGCTTCCATGTCATGGCTATTGTAATGCTGCGGCAATGCACATTTGCCTGCCTGTGTCTTTCCAATTCTGTCTTCTTAGGTCATAGGCCCAGGAGTGGGCCTGCTGGATCATATGGTAGCAAAACGTTTACCTTGTAGAGGCACCTCCATTCTGTTCTCATTAGTGGCTCTTACCAGGTTACGTCCCACCTGAGGTTGAGGTTATGCTCTTCTCCACAACACCTTCAGCGTTTATTGTTTCTAGTATTTTTGCGGATGTATACTCTGACTCGTGTGAGCTGATACCACTTTGTGGTTGGATTTGCATGTGTCTCATAACCCCTTGAAATTGAACTTTCTGGCATGTCCTTCTTTTCTTCAAACTGTGAGTACCGCTTACCTCTTCAAATTGTTTTTGTGAAGTATGTGTGACACTTAGAAATAGTTTGGCCATTACCTCCCTCAAGACATTTTGAGGGCAGGTTACATTTACAGCCCTCCAGTACTGGTGCATATGAAGTGAACCTTAGCACAGGTTTTAAAGCTGCTGTTGCAGGAAATGGCCAGAGGGCGGCAGCATTTCTGCTTTTCCCAATCTGGTAACTAGGGAAACAGACCATCTAGGCAGTGGTGTTCCTCGGTTATATATTCGAGTGGAGTGTGCCCCCAAAAGCTGATGTCTCCTTACTCATGTTTGTTTTATAACTTGAATTTATAGTTTTTTATTGGAGTCATATTCCATTGTGTGCATGGACCACTTCTTCTTTGTGCATTCCTCTATTGATGGACATTTTCGTAGCTTCCAAGTTTTGGCTATGGTAAATATTGCTGGGGTGCAGGATTGCCACCCTGTGTCGTTTGTTTTTTTTGCTGTACATGGGCCTCTTGCTTCCGTGCACCCTCCCATTGCAGAGCACAGGCTCTGGATGTGCAGGCCCAGCAGCCGTAGCTCACGGCACCAGGCGCTCCGCGGCTTGTGTGATCGTCCCTAACCGGGGCATGATCCCATGTCCCCTGCATTGGCAGGCAGACTCTCAACCACTGTGCCACCAGTGAAAACCAGCCTGTGTCTTTTTGATTCTCATCCCCTCAGGCGATAGGCCCAGCAGTGGGTATGCTTGATTGAATGGGAGCTCAGTATTTACCTTTACAAAGCACCACCTTTTTGTTTTCATTACTGGCTCTTACCATGTCCCACGTTGAACCAAGGGTAGGTACTTCTCCAAAACCCCTTCAGCATTTATTGTTTGCAGAATTTTTGCTGATGGCCATTCTGACTGGTGTGAGCTGATAAGTTTTTGTAATTTGGATTTGCATATCTTTAATTCTTCCTAATGTTCAGCATTTTTCCATGCCTTTTTAAATTTCTGGTACAGAAAAACAGAAAACAACAGAGAGTACAATTAACCTCTTGCAATTGTCTTCTTGGATGGTTGCCCTCTTTTGAATTGTTTGGTCAATTTTCGACCCCAGGATTGTTTCTGAGGGCAGGTGTCATTCACAGGCCTGCAATGAGTGTGAAGATTTAGTGACCATTAGCACTGGGTTTAAAGCTGCTGTTGTGGGAAATGGCCACAAGGCGGCAGCATTTCTCCATTCCCAAATCTGGTTACTAGGGCAGCAGAGCCTTTCTGGGACCAATGGAATACAGAAGAAGGCATCCTTGAAGTCTAATACAGAATAGCATGTCCTGGTGGACGGTAGAATGACCAGCAGGGTGTAGGAATTAGGAACTACTGGATGTATATCCTCGGTGGCTTCACTGAGTGTCCTGACATCCTTTACCAGGTCCCCAGCAGCCCACGGGGCTCTCGTGGTCAGGGCAATCGCAGTTTATGGAGCTCACCTGCACAACTACCCAGCAGCCCATGGGGCTCTCGTGGTCAGGCCCCTCCCAGGATATGGGGCTCACCTGGGCAGGTCCCAGCAGCCCACGGAGCTCTTTTGGTCAGGCCACTCCCAGGATATGGAGCTCACCTGTGCAACTACCCAGCAGCCCATGGGGCTCTCGTGGTCAGGCCCCTCCCAGGATACGGAGCTCCCCTGGGCAGGTACGCCAGCAGGGCTAGGCACACAGGAACCGTGCCCATGGCCCACATTGGAGAGCACCTCAGATCGCCTGTCACTCAGAGCTGACACAGAGCACCTTAGAGCAGGACTTGCACTAACAAACAGCAGCTCTGACAGTTCTGTGACTCTGGGCATCACTCTGTGCGGCCTCCCTCTGCCTGGTCTTCCAGAGAGTTCCACTGCAGCCTGGGCACCAGGCCTCTGTCTCCACCCATCAGCCGTCCTCTCCCTGACTCCTGGATTCCTCTCATTAGGAGAGGGTCTTCTTGAAGTTGTCTCCCACTCATGGGCCAGATAAAATGATTAGAAAACAAGCCGGAGCTGCAGCCCCTTGTCTATCCTGACTCTCAGGAGCCCACACGTGTTCCTTGGACCTGGCCGGTTCAGCGAGGTCCATTTTCTGCAATGTGAGCCCCTGAGGGGTGAGGATTAGCTGAACTGGGCAGCCTGACACTGCCAGCCAGCCCTCCCCAGGTGTGCCTGGGTTGAGGTCAATAGAAACACCACTCCAGGCAGCAAGAGCCCCTGCAGCTGTGCCTGATGCCATATTCTCTGCCCCATCAGCAGACTCGGGGCTGTGCTGGTGGGAGGGAGTGAGGGGCCATGGCTTTGTGGGGGGCCCGGTGTGAGTGGGTCTCTGCTGGACTTTCTGCAGGAGTTGCCAGGCTGCCACCTTCTAAAGAAGAGGATGTGTCACCATACCTTCTGCTGGAATTTCTCCACTGGCAGAGGTGAGGAAGGAAAAAATCTGTTGGGTCTGGGACAGGAGGGGTATCTCAGGCAGGGAAATGGAAAGCTTCCAGAAGAGCGCCCGGTGCCAGGACCATCCTGGCTGTCCTGCAGGCCCCAAGTCGGTCTGCATGCTGTCACTGGTGTGGCTCCACGGCCCTTCCTCTAGGCTTTCAAGTCCTTGTACATATTCAGGTGTTTTACTTGGGAAGGGTGGGAACAGTTTAGCAGCAGCTGGCTTGGGGCTCAGCTCACGTTTACTCACAGACGCCTCGGCATGGTCCCCCAGCTTTGCAATGAGGAAGCTGCTTGCGGGGGCGCTGCTGGCTTCATGGTAGATGATTCCCCACCTCTGACCATCTTCAGAATTGTTTACCCCTGGAGCAAGTGCCTGATAGGGTTTTCCTCTGTATAACTGGTTTTCCTCTGTAAATTTCTTTTTTTGCTTCAAGGTAGATTTTATTCCTCTTTTATGTATTTATAGATATAAGCATGGAAATAATTCATTCATATAAATACATCTGGTGAAGGGAAACACTTTTATCTGTTTTATTTTTAAATTTTATTTATTTTCCATAATTTTGTAATTTAATTTATTTTTTTTATTTATACGGCAGGATATTATTAGTTATCTATTTTAGACATATACATGTATACACGTCAATCCCAATCCCCCAACTCATCCCAGCAGCACCACCCCATGGCTTCGCCCCTTTGGTGTCCATACGTGTGTTCTCTACCTCTGTGTCTCTATTTCTGCCCTGCCAACCGGTTCATCTGTACCATTTTTCTAGGTTCCACATGTATGCATTATATCTACAATATTTGTTTTTCTCTTTCCGACTTACTTCACTCTGTATGACAGTCTCTAGATCCATCGACGTCTCTACAAATGACCCAGTTTCATTCCTTTGTATGGCTGAGTAATATTCCATTTTATATATGCACCACATCTTTATCCATTCGTCTGGCTGTGGGCATTTAGGTTGCTTCCATTACCTGGCTATGGTAACTAGTTCTGCAATGAACATTGTGGTGAATGGGTCTTTTTGACTTATGGTTTTCTCTGGGTATATGCCCAGAAGTGGGATTGCTGGATCATATGGTAATTCTATCTTTAGTTTTTTAAGGAACGTCCATACTGTTCTCCATAGTGACTGTATCACTTTACATTCCCAATAATAGTGGAAGAGGGTTCCTTTTCTCCACACCCTCCCCAGCATTTGTTGTTTGTAGATTTTCTGATGATGCCCATTCTAACAGGTGTGAGGTGATACCTCATTGTAGTTTTGATTTGCATTTCTCTAATAATGAGAGATGTTGAGCAGCATTTCATGTGCGTCTTGGCCATCTCTGTGTCTTCTTTGAAGAAGTGTCTATTTAGATCTTCTAGCCATTTTTGTATTGGGTTGTTTGTTTTTTTAAGATTAAGCTGCATGAGCTGTTTCTATATATTGGAGATTAAACCTTTGTCCATTGATTCGTTTGCAAATGTTTTCTCCCGTTCTGAGGGTTGCCTTTTTCCATTCCCGTTTTTTAACAAAAAAGAAAGAAAGAAAAAGAAGCAGAACACAAATGTGTGTAAAATATGCCTCTTGAAACTGTCGTTTTGAAATATGAACGTCTTTTGTATTTTGGGGTCGATATACGACCCCAGGATTTGTTTTCAGGGCAGGTGTCATTTACAGGCCTGCAATTCTTTTGAATATCAAGTGACCATTAGCGCTGGGATTAAAGCTGCTGTTGTGTGAAACGGCCACAAGGTGGCAGCAGTTCTCCTTTACCAAATCTGGTTACTAGGACAACAGAGCCTCAATGCAAGTCGTGTTCTAGCTTGTAATTTAGAATGGAATGTGCCAGGTAAAAGCCCCTTACGTTTGTCTCACTACTTCTTGTTCGTACTTTTAATTTAATTTTTATTTCTTATCACAGCAAGTTGGATTACAATGTTTGGCTTGTTGTAGGTGTGCAAGATGTGGTTCTTTGACACATATACATATGTCTGTTCTTCCTGGGATCCTTTGCCCATGTACGTTATGACAGAATGTTGAGTAGTCTTCTCTTGGTATTCCGTAGGTGTTTGGTGATTATATATTTCACCTGTGTTTGTATATGTCCGTGAAGCGCAATATCCTAATGTATGCAATCCTCACACCTTTCCATTGGGGAACCATCAGTTTGTTTAATGAATCTGTCATTGCCCTTCTCTGTGGAAATATCTTCACTGGTGTCAATTTTTCAGTAACACCTATAAGTGATATCATACGATATGTGTCTTTCTGTTTCTGACTTACTACAAGTCACGTGATTACCTCTAGCCTCATCTACGGTGCTGCAAATGGCACTGTGTCCTTTTTTTCCTTGGCTAATATTCTGTCTGTATATGGACCGGTTCTTCTTTGTCCGCTCATCTGTTGATGGACTTTTTGGTTGCTTCCATGTCATGGCTATTGTAATGCTGCGGCAATGCACATTTGCCTGCCTGTGTCTTTCCAATTCTGTCTTCTTAGGTCATAGGCCCAGGAGTGGGCCTGCTGGATCATATGGTAGCAAAACGTTTACCTTGTAGAGGCACCTCCATTCTGTTCTCATTAGTGGCTCTTACCAGGTTACGTCCCACCTGAGGTTGAGGTTATGCTCTTCTCCACAACACCTTCAGCGTTTATTGTTTCTAGTATTTTTGCGGATGTATACTCTGACTCGTGTGAGCTGATACCACTTTGTGGTTGGATTTGCATGTGTCTCATAACCCCTTGAAATTGAACTTTCTGGCATGTCCTTCTTTTCTTCAAACTGTGAGTACCGCTTACCTCTTCAAATTGTTTTTGTGAAGTATGTGTGACACTTAGAAATAGTTTGGCCATTACCTCCCTCAAGACATTTTGAGGGCAGGTTACATTTACAGCCCACCAGTACTGGTGCATATGAAGTGAACCTTACCACAGGTTTTAAAGCTGCTGTTGCAGGTAACGGCCAGAGGGCGGCAGCATTTCTGCTTTTCCCAATCTGGTAACTAGGGAAACAGACCATCTAGGCAGTGGTGTTCCTCGGTTATATATTCGAGTGGAGTGTGCCCCCAAAAGCTGATGTCTCCTTACTCATGTTTGTTTTATAACTTGAATTTATAGCTTTTATTGGAGTCATATTCCATTGTGTGCATGGACCACTTCTTCTTTGTGCATTCCTCTATTGATGGACATTTTCGTAGCTTCCAAGTTTTGGCTATGGTAAATATTGCTGAGGTGCAGGATTGCCAGCCTGTGTCGTTTGTTTTTTTGCTGTACGTGGGCCTCTTGCTTCCGTGCACCCTCCCATTGCAGAGCACAGGCTCTGGATGTGCAGGCCCAGCAGCCGTAGCTCACGGCACCAGGCGCTCCGCGGCATGTGTGATCGTCCCTAACCGGGGCATGATCCCGTGTCCCCTGCATTGGCAGGCAGACTCTCAACCACTGTGCCACCAGTGAAAACCAGCCTGTGTCTTTTTGATTCTCATCCCCTCAGGCGATAGGCCCAGCAGTGGGTATGCTTGATTGAATGGGAGCTCAGTATTTACCTTTACAAAGCACCACCTTTTTGTTTTCATTACTGGCTCTTACCATGTCCCACGTTGAACCAAGGGTAGGTACTTCTCCAAAACCCCTTCAGCATTTATTGTTTGCAGAATTTTTGCTGATGGCCATTCTGACTGGTGTGAGCTGATAAGTTTTTGTAATTTGGATTTGCATATCTTTAATTCTTCCTAATGTTCAGCATTTTTCCATGCCTTTTTAAATTTCTGGTACAGAAAAACAGAAAACAGCAGAGAGTACAATTAACCTCTTGCAATTGTCTTCTTGGATGGTTGCCCTCTTTTGAATTGTTTGGTCAATTTTCGACCCCAGGATTGTTTCTGAGGGCAGGTGTCATTCACAGGCCTGCAATGAGTGTGAAGATTTAGTGACCATTAGCACTGGGTTTAAAGCTGCTGTTGTGGGAAATGGCCACAAGGCGGCAGCATTTCTCCATTCCCAAATCTGGTTACTAGGGCAGCAGAGCCTTTCTGGGACCAATGGAATACAGAAGAAGGCATCCTTGAAGTCTAATACAGAATAGCATGTCCTGGTGGACGGTAGAATGACCAGCAGGGTGTAGGAATTAGGAACTACTGGATGTATATCCTCGGTGGCTTCACTGAGTGTCCTGACATCCTTTACCAGGTCCCCAGCAGCCCACGGGGCTCTCGTGGTCAGGGCAATCGCAGTTTATGGAGCTCACCTGCACAACTACCCAGCAGCCCATGGGGCTCTCGTGGTCAGGCCCCTCCCAGGATATGGGGCTCACCTGGGCAGGTCCCAGCAGCCCACGGAGCTCTTTTGGTCAGGCCACTCCCAGGATATGGAGCTCACCTGTGCAACTACCCAGCAGCCCATGGGGCTCTCGTGGTCAGGCCCCTCCCAGGATACGGAGCTCCCCTGGGCAGGTACGCCAGCAGGGCTAGGCACACAGGAACCGTGCCCATGGCCCACATTGGAGAGCACCTCAGATCGCCTGTCACTCAGAGCTGACACAGAGCACCTTAGAGCAGGACTTGCACTAACAAACAGCAGCTCTGACAGTTCTGTGACTCTGGGCATCACTCTGTGCGGCCTCCCTCTGCCTGGTCTTCCAGAGAGTTCCACTGCAGCCTGGGCACCAGGCCTCTGTCTCCACCCATCAGCCGTCCTCTCCCTGACTCCTGGATTCCTCTCATTAGGAGAGGGTCTTCTTGAAGTTGTCTCCCACTCATGGGCCAGATAAAATGATTAGAAAACAAGCCGGAGCTGCAGCCCCTTGTCTATCCTGACTCTCAGGAGCCCACACGTGTTCCTTGGACCTGGCCGGTTCAGCGAGGTCCATTTTCTGCAATGTGAGCCCCTGAGGGGTGAGGATTAGCTGAACTGGGCAGCCTGACACTGCCAGCCAGCCCTCCCCAGGTGTGCCTGGGTTGAGGTCAATAGAAACACCACCCCAGGCAGCAAGAGCCCCTGCAGCTGTATCTGACTCCATATTCTCAGCCCCGTCAGCCGTCTTGGGGCTGTTCTGGTGGGAGGGTTTGAGGGGCCACGGCTTTGTGGGCGGCCCGGTGTGAGTGGGTCTCTGCTGGATTTTCTGCAGGAGTTGCCAGGCTGCCACCTGCTAAAGAAGAGGATGTGTCACCATACCTTCTGCTGGAATTTCTCCACTGGCAGAGGTGAGGAAGGAAAAAATCTGTTGGGTCTGGGACAGGAGGGGTATCTCAGGCAGGGAAATGGAAAGCTTCCAGAAGAGCGCCTGGTGCCAGGACCATCCTGGCTGTCCTGCAGGCCCCAAGTCGGTCTGCATGCTGTCACTGGTGTGGCTCCACGGCCCTTCCTCTAGGCTTTCAAGTCCTTGTACATATTCAGGTGTTTTACTTGGGAAGGGTGGGAACAGTTTAGCAGCAGCTGGCTTGGGGCTCAGCTCACGTTTACTCACAGACGCCTCGGCATGGTCCCCCAGCTTTGCAATGAGGAAGCTGCTTGCGGGGGCGCTGCTGGCTTCATGGTAGATGATTCCCCACCTCTGACCATCTTCAGAATTGTTTACCCCTGGAGCAAGTGCCTGATAGGGTTTTCCTCTGTATAACTGGTTTTCCTCTGTATATTTCTTTTTTTGCTTCAAGGTAGATTTTATTCCTCTTTTATGTATTTATAGATATAAGCATGGAAATAATTCATTCATATAAATACATCTGGTGAAGGGAAACACTTTTATCTGTTTTATTTTTAAATTTTATTTATTTTCCATAATTTTGTAATTTAATTTATTTTTTTTATTTATACGGCAGGATATTATTAGTTATCTATTTTAGACATATACATGTATACACGTCAATCCCAATCCCGCAACTCATCCCAGCAGCACCACCCCATGGCTTCGCCCCTTTGGTGTCCATACGTGTGTTCTCTACCTCTGTGTCTCTATTTCTGCCCTGCCAACCGGTTCATCTGTACCATTTTTCTAGGTTCCACATGTATGCATTATATCTACAATATTTGTTTTTCTCTTTCCGACTTACTTCACTCTGTATGACAGTCTCTAGATCCATCGACGTCTCTACAAATGACCCAGTTTCATTCCTTTGTATGGCTGAGTAATATTCCATTTTATATATGCACCACATCTTTATCCATTCGTCTGGCTGTGGGCATTTAGGTTGCTTCCATTACCTGGCTATGGTAACTAGTTCTGCAATGAACATTGTGGTGAATGGGTCTTTTTGACTTATGGTTTTCTCTGGGTATATGCCCAGAAGTGGGATTGCTGGATCATATGGTAATTCTATCTTTAGTTTTTTAAGGAACGTCCATACTGTTCTCCATAGTGACTGTATCACTTTACATTCCCACCAATAGTGGAAGAGGGTTCCTTTTCTCCACACCCTCCCCAGCATTTGTTGTTTGTAGATTTTCTGATGATGCCCATTCTAACAGGTGTGAGGTGATACCTCATTGTAGTTTTGATTTGCATTTCTCTAATAATGAGAGATGTTGAGCAGCATTTCATGTGCGTCTTGGCCATCTCTGTGTCTTCTTTGAAGAAGTGTCTATTTAGATCTTCTAGCCATTTTTGTATTGGGTTGTTTGTTTTTTTAAGATTAAGCTGCATGAGTTGTTTCTATATATTGGAGATTAAACCTTTGTCCATTGATTCGTTTGCAAATGTTTTCTCCCGTTCTGAGGGTTGCCTTTTTCCATTCCCGTTTTTTAACAAAAAAGAAAGAAAGAAAAAGAAGCAGAACACAAATGTGTGTAAAATATGCCTCTTGAAACTGTCGTTTTGAAATATGAACGTCTTTTGTATTTTGGGGTCGATATACGACCCCAGGATTTGTTTTCAGGGCAGGTGTCATTTACAGGCCTGCAATTCTTTTGAATATCAAGTGACCATTAGCGCTGGGATTAAAGCTGCTGTTGTGTGAAACGGCCACAAGGTGGCAGCAGTTCTCCTTTACCAAATCTGGTTACTAGGACAACAGAGCCTCAATGCAAGTCGTGTTCTAGCTTGTAATTTAGAATGGAATGTGCCAGGTAAAAGCCCCTTACGTTTGTCTCACTACTTCTTGTTCGTACTTTTAATTTAATTTTTATTTCTTATCACAGCAAGTTGGATTACAATGTTTGGCTTGTTGTAGGTGTGCAAGATGTGGTTCTTTGACACATATACATATGTCTGTTCTTCCTGGGATCCTTTGCCCATGTACGTTATGACAGAATGTTGAGTAGTCTTCTCTTGGTATTCCGTAGGTGTTTGGTGATTATATATTTCACCTGTGTTTGTATATGTCCGTGAAGCGCAATATCCTAATGTATGCAATCCTCACACCTTTCCATTGGGGAACCATCAGTTTGTTTAATGAATCTGTCATTGCCCTTCTCTGTGGAAATATCTTCACTGGTGTCAATTTTTCAGTAACACCTATAAGTGATATCATACGATATGTGTCTTTCTGTTTCTGACTTACTACAAGTCACGTGATTACCTCTAGCCTCATCTACGGTGCTGCAAATGGCACTGTGTCCTTTTTTTCCTTGGCTAATATTCTGTCTGTATATGGACCGGTTCTTCTTTGTCCGCTCATCTGTTGATGGACTTTTTGGTTGCTTCCATGTCATGGCTATTGTAATGCTGCAGCAATGCACATTTGCCTGCCTGTGTCTTTCCAATTCTGTCTTCTTAGGTCATAGGCCCAGGAGTGGGCCTGCTGGATCATATGGTAGCAAAACGTTTACCTTGTAGAGGCACCTCCATTCTGTTCTCATTAGTGGCTCTTACCAGGTTACGTCCCACCTGAGGTTGAGGTTATGCTCTTCTCCACAACACCTTCAGCGTTTATTGTTTCTAGTATTTTTGCAGATGTATACTCTGACTCGTGTGAGCTGATACCACTTTGTGGTTGGATTTGCATGTGTCTCATAACCCCTTGAAATTGAACTTTCTGGCATGTCCTTCTTTTCTTCAAACTGTGAGTACCGCTTACCTCTTCAAATTGTTTTTGTGAAGTATGTGTGACACTTAGAAATAGTTTGGCCATTACCTCCCTCAAGACATTTTGAGGGCAGGTTACATTTACAGCCCTCCAGTACTGGTGCATATGAAGTGAACCTTAGCACAGGTTTTAAAGCTGCTGTTGCAGGAAATGGCCAGAGGGCGGCAGCATTTCTGCTTTTCCCAATCTGGTAAGTAGGGAAACAGACCATCTAGGCAGTGGTGTTCCTCGGTTATATATTCGAGTGGAGTGTGCCCCCAAAAGCTGATGTCTCCTTACTCATGTTTGTTTTATAACTTGAATTTATAGTTTTTTATTGGAGTCATATTCCATTGTGTGCATGGACCACTTCTTCTTTGTGCATTCCTCTATTGATGGACATTTTCGTAGCTTCCAAGTTTTGGCTATGGTAAATATTGCTGGGGTGCAGGATTGCCACCCTGTGTCGTTTGTTTTTTTGCTGTACATGGGCCTCTTGCTTCCGTGCACCCTCCCATTGCAGAGCACAGGCTCTGGATGTGCAGGCCCAGCAGCCGTAGCTCACGGCACCAGGCGCTCCGCGGCTTGTGTGATCGTCCCTAACCGGGGCATGATCCCGTGTCCCCTGCATTGGCAGGCAGACTCTCAACCACTGTGCCACCAGTGAAAACCAGCCTGTGTCTTTTTGATTCTCATCCCCTCAGGCGATAGGCCCAGCAGTGGGTATGCTTGATTGAATGGGAGCTCAGTATTTACCTTTACAAAGCACCACCTTTTTGTTTTCATTACTGGCTCTTACCATGTCCCACGTTGAACCAAGGGTAGGTACTTCTCCAAAACCCCTTCAGCATTTATTGTTTGCAGAATTTTTGCTGATGGCCATTCTGACTGGTGTGAGCTGATAAGTTTTTGTAATTTGGATTTGCATATCTTTAATTCTTCCTAATGTTCAGCATTTTTCCATGCCTTTTTAAATTTCTGGTACAGAAAAACAGAAAACAGCAGAGAGTACAATTAACCTCTTGCAATTGTCTTCTTGGATGGTTGCCCTCTTTTGAATTGTTTGGTCAATTTTCGACCCCAGGATTGTTTCTGAGGGCAGGTGTCATTCACAGGCCTGCAATGAGTGTGAAGATTTAGTGACCATTAGCACTGGGTTTAAAGCTGCTGTTGTGGGAAATGGCCACAAGGCGGCAGCATTTCTCCATTCCCAAATCTGGTTACTAGGGCAGCAGAGCCTTTCTGGGACCAATGGAATACAGAAGAAGGCATCCTTGAAGTCTAATACAGAATAGCATGTCCTGGTGGACGGTAGAATGACCAGCAGGGTGTAGGAATTAGGAACTACTGGATGTATATCCTCGGTGGCTTCACTGAGTGTCCTGACATCCTTTACCAGGTCCCCAGCAGCCCACGGGGCTCTCGTGGTCAGGGCAATCGCAGTTTATGGAGCTCACCTGCACAACTACCCAGCAGCCCATGGGGCTCTCGTGGTCAGGCCCCTCCCAGGATATGGGGCTCACCTGGGCAGGTCCCAGCAGCCCACGGAGCTCTTTTGGTCAGGCCACTCCCAGGATATGGAGCTCACCTGTGCAACTACCCAGCAGCCCATGGGGCTCTCGTGGTCAGGCCCCTCCCAGGATACGGAGCTCCCCTGGGCAGGTACGCCAGCAGGGCTAGGCACACAGGAACCGTGCCCATGGCCCACATTGGAGAGCACCTCAGATCGCCTGTCACTCAGAGCTGACACAGAGCACCTTAGAGCAGGACTTGCACTAACAAACAGCAGCTCTGACAGTTCTGTGACTCTGGGCATCACTCTGTGCGGCCTCCCTCTGCCTGGTCTTCCAGAGAGTTCCACTGCAGCCTGGGCACCAGGCCTCTGTCTCCACCCATCAGCCGTCCTCTCCCTGACTCCTGGATTCCTCTCATTAGGAGAGGGTCTTCTTGAAGTTGTCTCCCACTCATGGGCCAGATAAAATGATTAGAAAACAAGCCGGAGCTGCAGCCCCTTGTCTATCCTGACTCTCAGGAGCCCACACGTGTTCCTTGGACCTGGCCGGTTCAGCGAGGTCCATTTTCTGCAATGTGAGCCCCTGAGGGGTGAGGATTAGCTGAACTGGGCAGCCTGACACTGCCAGCCAGCCCTCCCCAGGTGTGCCTGGGTTGAGGTCAATAGAAACACCACCCCAGGCAGCAAGAGCCCCTGCAGCTGTATCTGACTCCATATTCTCAGCCCCGTCAGCCGTCTTGGGGCTGTTCTGGTGGGAGGGTTTGAGGGGCCACGGCTTTGTGGGCGGCCCGGTGTGAGTGGGTCTCTGCTGGATTTTCTGCAGGAGTTGCCAGGCTGCCACCTGCTAAAGAAGAGGATGTGTCACCATACCTTCTGCTGGAATTTCTCCACTGGCAGAGGTGAGGAAGGAAAAAATCTGTTGGGTCTGGGACAGGAGGGGTATCTCAGGCAGGGAAATGGAAAGCTTCCAGAAGAGCGCCTGGTGCCAGGACCATCCTGGCTGTCCTGCAGGCCCCAAGTCGGTCTGCATGCTGTCACTGGTGTGGCTCCACGGCCCTTCCTCTAGGCTTTCAAGTCCTTGTACATATTCAGGTGTTTTACTTGGGAAGGGTGGGAACAGTTTAGCAGCAGCTGGCTTGGGGCTCAGCTCACGTTTACTCACAGACGCCTCGGCATGGTCCCCCAGCTTTGCAATGAGGAAGCTGCTTGCGGGGGCGCTGCTGGCTTCATGGTAGATGATTCCCCACCTCTGACCATCTTCAGAATTGTTTACCCCTGGAGCAAGTGCCTGATAGGGTTTTCCTCTGTATAACTGGTTTTCCTCTGTATATTTCTTTTTTTGCTTCAAGGTAGATTTTATTCCTCTTTTATGTATTTATAGATATAAGCATGGAAATAATTCATTCATATAAATACATCTGGTGAAGGGAAACACTTTTATCTGTTTTATTTTTAAATTTTATTTATTTTCCATAATTTTGTAATTTAATTTATTTTTTTTATTTATACGGCAGGATATTATTAGTTATCTATTTTAGACATATACATGTATACACGTCAATCCCAATCCCGCAACTCATCCCAGCAGCACCACCCCATGGCTTCGCCCCTTTGGTGTCCATACGTGTGTTCTCTACCTCTGTGTCTCTATTTCTGCCCTGCCAACCGGTTCATCTGTACCATTTTTCTAGGTTCCACATGTATGCATTATATCTACAATATTTGTTTTTCTCTTTCCGACTTACTTCACTCTGTATGACAGTCTCTAGATCCATCGACGTCTCTACAAATGACCCAGTTTCATTCCTTTGTATGGCTGAGTAATATTCCATTTTATATATGCACCACATCTTTATCCATTCGTCTGGCTGTGGGCATTTAGGTTGCTTCCATTACCTGGCTATGGTAACTAGTTCTGCAATGAACATTGTGGTGAATGGGTCTTTTTGACTTATGGTTTTCTCTGGGTATATGCCCAGAAGTGGGATTGCTGGATCATATGGTAATTCTATCTTTAGTTTTTTAAGGAACGTCCATACTGTTCTCCATAGTGACTGTATCACTTTACATTCCCACCAATAGTGGAAGAGGGTTCCTTTTCTCCACACCCTCCCCAGCATTCGTTGTTTGTAGATTTTCTGATGATGCCCATTCTAACAGGTGTGAGGTGATACCTCATTGTAGTTTTGATTTGCATTTCTCTAATAATGAGAGATGTTGAGCAGCATTTCATGTGCGTCTTGGCCATCTCTGTGTCTTCTTTGAAGAAGTGTCTATTTAGATCTTCTAGCCATTTTTGTATTGGGTTGTTTGTTTTTTTAAGATTAAGCTGCATGAGTTGTTTCTATATATTGGAGATTAAACCTTTGTCCATTGATTCGTTTGCAAATGTTTTCTCCCGTTCTGAGGGTTGCCTTTTTCCATTCCCGTTTTTTAACAAAAAAGAAAGAAAGAAAAAGAAGCAGAACACAAATGTGTGTAAAATATGCCTCTTGAAACTGTCGTTTTGAAATATGAACGTCTTTTGTATTTTGGGGTCGATATACGACCCCAGGATTTGTTTTCAGGGCAGGTGTCATTTACAGGCCTGCAATTCTTTTGAATATCAAGTGACCATTAGCGCTGGGATTAAAGCTGCTGTTGTGTGAAACGGCCACAAGGTGGCAGCAGTTCTCCTTTACCAAATCTGGTTACTAGGACAACAGAGCCTCAATGCAAGTCGTGTTCTAGCTTGTAATTTAGAATGGAATGTGCCAGGTAAAAGCCCCTTACGTTTGTCTCACTACTTCTTGTTCGTACTTTTAATTTAATTTTTATTTCTTATCACAGCAAGTTGGATTACAATGTTTGGCTTGTTGTAGGTGTGCAAGATGTGGTTCTTTGACACATATACATATGTCTGTTCTTCCTGGGATCCTTTGCCCATGTACGTTATGACAGAATGTTGAGTAGTCTTCTCTTGGTATTCCGTAGGTGTTTGGTGATTATATATTTCACCTGTGTTTGTATATGTCCGTGAAGCGCAATATCCTAATGTATGCAATCCTCACACCTTTCCATTGGGGAACCATCAGTTTGTTTAATGAATCTGTCATTGCCCTTCTCTGTGGAAATATCTTCACTGGTGTCAATTTTTCAGTAACACCTATAAGTGATATCATACGATATGTGTCTTTCTGTTTCTGACTTACTACAAGTCACGTGATTACCTCTAGCCTCATCTACGGTGCTGCAAATGGCACTGTGTCCTTTTTTTCCTTGGCTAATATTCTGTCTGTATATGGACCGGTTCTTCTTTGTCCGCTCATCTGTTGATGGACTTTTTGGTTGCTTCCATGTCATGGCTATTGTAATGCTGCGGCAATGCACATTTGCCTGCCTGTGTCTTTCCAATTCTGTCTTCTTAGGTCATAGGCCCAGGAGTGGGCCTGCTGGATCATATGGTAGCAAAACGTTTACCTTGTAGAGGCACCTCCATTCTGTTCTCATTAGTGGCTCTTACCAGGTTACGTCCCACCTGAGGTTGAGGTTATGCTCTTCTCCACAACACCTTCAGCGTTTATTGTTTCTAGTATTTTTGCAGATGTATACTCTGACTCGTGTGAGCTGATACCACTTTGTGGTTGGATTTGCATGTGTCTCATAACCCCTTGAAATTGAACTTTCTGGCATGTCCTTCTTTTCTTCAAACTGTGAGTACCGCTTACCTCTTCAAATTGTTTTTGTGAAGTATGTGTGACACTTAGAAATAGTTTGGCCATTACCTCCCTCAAGACATTTTGAGGGCAGGTTACATTTACAGCCCTCCAGTACTGGTGCATATGAAGTGAACCTTAGCACAGGTTTTAAAGCTGCTGTTGCAGGAAATGGCCAGAGGGCGGCAGCATTTCTGCTTTTCCCAATCTGGTAAGTAGGGAAACAGACCATCTAGGCAGTGGTGTTCCTCGGTTATATATTCGAGTGGAGTGTGCCCCCAAAAGCTGATGTCTCCTTACTCATGTTTGTTTTATAACTTGAATTTATAGTTTTTTATTGGAGTCATATTCCATTGTGTGCATGGACCACTTCTTCTTTGTGCATTCCTCTATTGATGGACATTTTCGTAGCTTCCAAGTTTTGGCTATGGTAAATATTGCTGGGGTGCAGGATTGCCACCCTGTGTCGTTTGTTTTTTTGCTGTACATGGGCCTCTTGCTTCCGTGCACCCTCCCATTGCAGAGCACAGGCTCTGGATGTGCAGGCCCAGCAGCCGTAGCTCACGGCACCAGGCGCTCCGCGGCTTGTGTGATCGTCCCTAACCGGGGCATGATCCCGTGTCCCCTGCATTGGCAGGCAGACTCTCAACCACTGTGCCACCAGTGAAAACCAGCCTGTGTCTTTTTGATTCTCATCCCCTCAGGCGATAGGCCCAGCAGTGGGTATGCTTGATTGAATGGGAGCTCAGTATTTACCTTTACAAAGCACCACCTTTTTGTTGTCATTACTGGCTCTTACCATGTCCCACGTTGAACCAAGGGTAGGTACTTCTCCAAAACCCCTTCAGCATTTATTGTTTGCAGAATTTTTGCTGATGGCCATTCTGACTGGTGTGAGCTGATAAGTTTTTGTAATTTGGATTTGCATATCTTTAATTCTTCCTAATGTTCAGCATTTTTCCATGCCTTTTTAAATTTCTGGTACAGAAAAACAGAAAACAACAGAGAGTACAATTAACCTCTTGCAATTGTCTTCTTGGATGGTTGCCCTCTTTTGAATTGTTTGGTCAATTTTCGACCCCAGGATTGTTTCTGAGGGCAGGTGTCATTCACAGGCCTGCAATGAGTGTGAAGATTTAGTGACCATTAGCACTGGGTTTAAAGCTGCTGTTGTGGGAAATGGCCACAAGGCGGCAGCATTTCTCCATTCCCAAATCTGGTTACTAGGGCAGCAGAGCCTTTCTGGGACCAATGGAATACAGAAGAAGGCATCCTTGAAGTCTAATACAGAATAGCATGTCCTGGTGGACGGTAGAATGACCAGCAGGGTGTAGGAATTAGGAACTACTGGATGTATATCCTCGGTGGCTTCACTGAGTGTCCTGACATCCTTTACCAGGTCCCCAGCAGCCCACGGGGCTCTCGTGGTCAGGGCAATCGCAGTTTATGGAGCTCACCTGCACAACTACCCAGCAGCCCATGGGGCTCTCGTGGTCAGGCCCCTCCCAGGATATGGGGCTCACCTGGGCAGGTCCCAGCAGCCCACGGAGCTCTTTTGGTCAGGCCACTCCCAGGATATGGAGCTCACCTGTGCAACTACCCAGCAGCCCATGGGGCTCTCGTGGTCAGGCCCCTCCCAGGATACGGAGCTCCCCTGGGCAGGTACGCCAGCAGGGCTAGGCACACAGGAACCGTGCACATGGCCCACATTGGAGAGCACCTCAGATCGCCTGTCACTCAGAGCTGACACAGAGCACCTTAGAGCAGGACTTGCACTAACAAACAGCAGCTCTGACAGTTCTGTGACTCTGGGCATCACTCTGTGCGGCCTCCCTCTGCCTGGTCTTCCAGAGAGTTCCACTGCAGCCTGGGCACCAGGCCTCTGTCTCCACCCATCAGCCGTCCTCTCCCTGACTCCTGGATTCCTCTCATTAGGAGAGGGTCTTCTTGAAGTTGTCTCCCACTCATGGGCCAGATAAAATGATTAGAAAACAAGCCGGAGCTGCAGCCCCTTGTCTATCCTGACTCTCAGGAGCCCACACGTGTTCCTTGGACCTGGCCGGTTCAGCGAGGTCCATTTTCTGCAATGTGAGCCCCTGAGGGGTGAGGATTAGCTGAACTGGGCAGCCTGACACTGCCAGCCAGCCCTCCCCAGGTGTGCCTGGGTTGAGGTCAATAGAAACACCACTCCAGGCAGCAAGAGCCCCTGCAGCTGTGCCTGATGCCATATTCTCTGCCCCATCAGCAGACTCGGGGCTGTGCTGGTGGGAGGGAGGGAGGGGCCATGGCTTTGTGGGGGGCCCGGTGTGAGTGGGTCTCTGCTGGACTTTCTGCAGGAGTTGCCAGGCTGCCACCTTCTAAAGAAGAGGATGTGTCACCGTACCTTCTGCTGGAATTTCTCCACTGGCAGAGGTGAGGAAGGAAAAAATCTGTTGGGTCTGGGACAGGAGGGGTATCTCAGGCAGGGAAATGGAAAGCTTCCAGAAGAGCGCCCGGTGCCAGGACCATCCTGGCTGTCCTGCAGGCCCCAAGTCGGTCTGCATGCTGTCACTGGTGTGGCTCCACGGCCCTTCCTCTAGGCTTTCAAGTCCTTGTACATATTCAGGTGTTTTACTTGGGAAGGGTGGGAACAGTTTAGCAGCAGCTGGCTTCGGGCTCAGCTCACGTTTACTCACAGACGCCTCGGCATGGTCCCCCAGCTTTGCAATGAGGAAGCTGCTTGCGGGGGCGCTGCTGGCTTCATGGTAGATGATTCCCCACCTCTGACCATCTTCAGAATTGTTTACCCCTGGAGCAAGTGCCTGATAGGGTTTTCCTCTGTATAACTGGTTTTCCTCTGTATATTTCTTTTTTTGCTTCAAGGTAGATTTTATTCCTCTTTTATGTATTTATAGATATAAGCATGGAAATAATTCATTCATATAAATACATCTGGTGAAGGGAAACACTTTTATCTGTTTTATTTTTAAATTTTATTTATTTTCCATAATTTTGTAATTTAATTTATTTTTTTTATTTATACGGCAGGATATTATTAGTTATCTATTTTAGACATATACATGTATACACGTCAATCCCAATCCCGCAACTCATCCCAGCAGCACCACCCCATGGCTTCGCCCCTTTGGTGTCCATACGTGTGTTCTCTACCTCTGTGTCTCTATTTCTGCCCTGCCAACCGGTTCATCTGTACCATTTTTCTAGGTTCCACATGTATGCATTATATCTACAATATTTGTTTTTCTCTTTCCGACTTACTTCACTCTGTATGACAGTCTCTAGATCCATCGACGTCTCTACAAATGACCCAGTTTCATTCCTTTGTATGGCTGAGTAATATTCCATTTTATATATGCACCACATCTTTATCCATTCGTCTGGCTGTGGGCATTTAGGTTGCTTCCATTACCTGGCTATGGTAACTAGTTCTGCAATGAACATTGTGGTGAATGGGTCTTTTTGATTTATGGTTTTCTCTGGGTATATGCCCAGAAGTGGGATTGCTGGATCATATGGTAACTCTCTATTTAGTTTTTTAAGGAACGTCCATACTGTTCTCCATAGTGACTGTATCACTTTACATTCCCACTAATAGTGGAAGAGGGTTCCTTTTCTCCACACCCTCCCCAGCATTTGTTGTTTGTAGATTTTCTGATGATGCCCATTCTAACAGGTGTGAGGTGATACCTCATTGTAGTTTTGATTTGCATTTCTCTAATAGTGAGAGATGTTGAGCAGCATTTCATGTGCGTCTTGGCCATCTCTGTGTCTTCTTTGAAGAAGTGTCTATTTAGATCTTCTAGCCATTTTTGTATTGGGTTGTTTGTTTTTTTAAGGTTAAGCTGCATGAGCTGTTTCTATATATTGGAGATTAAACCTTTGTCCATTGATTCGTTTGCAAATGCTTTCTCCCATTCAGAGGGTTGCCTTTTTCCATTCCCGTTTTTTAACAAAAAAGAAAGAAAGAAAAAGAAGCAGAACACAAATGTGTGTAAAATATGCCTCTTGAAACTGTCGTTTTGAAATATGAACGTCTTTTGTATTTTGGGGTCGATATACGACCCCAGGATTTGTTTTCAGGGCAGGTGTCATTTACAGGCCTGCAATTCTTTTGAATATCAAGTGACCATTAGCGCTGGGATTAAAGCTGCTGTTGTGTGAAACGGCCACAAGGTGGCAGCAGTTCTCCTTTACCAAATCTGGTTACTAGGACAACAGAGCCTCAATGCAAGTCGTGTTCTAGCTTGTAATTTAGAATGGAATGTGCCAGGTAAAAGCCCCTTACGTTTGTCTCACTACTTCTTGTTCGTACTTTTAATTTAATTTTTATTTCTTATCACAGCAAGTTGGATTACAATGTTTGGCTTGTTGTAGGTGTGCAAGATGTGGTTCTTTGACACATATACATATGTCTGTTCTTCCTGGGATCCTTTGCCCATGTACGTTATGACAGAATGTTGAGTAGTCTTCTCTTGGTATTCCGTAGGTGTTTGGTGATTATATATTTCACCTGTGTTTGTATATGTCCGTGAAGCGCAATATCCTAATGTATGCAATCCTCACACCTTTCCATTGGGGAACCATCAGTTTGTTTAATGAATCTGTCATTGCCCTTCTCTGTGGAAATATCTTCACTGGTGTCAATTTTTCAGTAACACCTATAAGTGATATCATACGATATGTGTCTTTCTGTTTCTGACTTACTACAAGTCACGTGATTACCTCTAGCCTCATCTACGGTGCTGCAAATGGCACTGTGTCCTTTTTTTCCTTGGCTAATATTCTGTCTGTATATGGACCGGTTCTTCTTTGTCCGCTCATCTGTTGATGGACTTTTTGGTTGCTTCCATGTCATGGCTATTGTAATGCTGCGGCAATGCACATTTGCCTGCCTGTGTCTTTCCAATTCTGTCTTCTTAGGTCATAGGCCCAGGAGTGGGCCTGCTGGATCATATGGTAGTAAAACGTTTACCTTGTAGAGGCACCTCCATTCTGTTCTCATTAGTGGCTCTTACCAGGTTACGTCCCACCTGAGGTTGAGGTTATGCTCTTCTCCACAACACCTTCAGCGTTTATTGTTTCTAGTATTTTTGCGGATGTATACTCTGACTCGTGTGAGCTGATACCACTTTGTGGTTGGATTTGCATGTGTCTCATAACCCCTTGAAATTGAACTTTCTGGCATGTCCTTCTTTTCTTCAAACTGTGAGTACAGCTTACCTCTTCAAATTGTTTTTGTGAAGTATGTGTGACACTTAGAAATAGTTTGGCCATTACCTCCCTCAAGACATTTTGAGGGCAGGTTACATTTACAGCCCTCCAGTACTGGTGCATATGAAGTGAACCTTAGCACAGGTTTTAAAGCTGCTGTTGCAGGTAACGGCCAGAGGGCGGCAGCATTTCTGCTTTTCCCAATCTGGTAACTAGGGAAACAGACCATCTTGGCAGTGGTGTTCCTCGGTTATATATTCGAGTGGAATGTGCCCCCAAAAGCTGATGTCTCCTTACTTATGTTTGTTTTATAACTTGAATTTATATTTTTTTATTGGAGTCATATTCCATTGTGTACATGGACCACTTCTTCTTTGTGCATTCCTCTATTGATGGACATTTTCGTAGCTTCCAAGTTTTGGCTATGGTAAATATTGCTGGGGTGCAGGATTGCCAGCCTGTGTCGTTTTGTTGTTTTGCAGTACATGGGCCTCTTGCTTCCGTGCACCCTCCCATTGCAGAGCACAGGCTCTGGATGTGCAGGCCCAGCAGCCATAGCTCACGGCACCAGGCGCTCCGCGGCATGTGTGATCGTCCCTAACCGGGGCATGATCCCGTGTCCCCTGCATTGGCAGGCAGACTCTCAACCACTGCGCCACCAGTGAAAACCAGCCTGTGTCTTTTTGATTCTCATCCCCTCAGGCGATAGGCCCAGCAGTGGGTATGCTTGATTGAATGGGAGCTCAGTATTTACCTTTACAAAGCACCACCTCTTTGTTTTCATTACTCGCTCTTACCATGTCCCACGTTGAACCAAGGGTAGCTACTTCTCCAAAACCCCTTCGGCATTTATTGTTTGCAGAATTTTTGCTGATGGCCATTCTGACTGGTGTGAGCTGATAAGTTTTTGTAATTTGGATTTGCATATCTTTAATTCTTCCTAATGTTCAGCATTTTTCCATGCCTTTTTAAATTTCTGGTACAGAAAAACAGAAAACAACAGAGAGTACAATTAACCTCTTGCAATTGTCTTCTTGGATGGTTGCCCTCTTTTGAATTGTTTGGTCAATTTTCGACCCCAGGATTGTTTCTGAGGGCAGGTGTCATTCACAGGCCTGCAATGAGTGTGAAGATTTAGTGACCATTAGCACTGGGTTTAAAGCTGCTGTTGTGGGAAATGGCCACAAGGCGGCAGCATTTCTCCATTCCCAAATCTGGTTACTAGGGCAGCAGAGCCTTTCTGGGACCAATGGAATACAGAAGAAGGCATCCTTGAAGTCTAATACAGAATAGCATGTCCTGGTGGACGGTAGAATGACCAGCAGGGTGTAGGAATTAGGAACTACTGGATGTATATCCTCGGTGGCTTCACTGAGTGTCCTGACATCCTTTACCAGGTCCCCAGCAGCCCACGGGGCTCTCGTGGTCAGGGCAATCGCAGTTTATGGAGCTCACCTGCGCAACTACCCAGCAGCCCATGGGGCTCTCGTGGTCAGGCCCCTCCCAGGATATGGGGCTCACCTGGGCAGGTCCCAGCAGCCCACGGAGCTCTTTTGGTCAGGCCACTCCCAGGATATGGAGCTCACCTGTGCAACTACCCAGCAGCCCATGGGGCTCTCGTGGTCAGGCCCCTCCCAGGATACGGAGCTCCCCTGGGCAGGTACGCCAGCAGGGCTAGGCACACAGGAACCGTGCACATAGCCCGCATTGGAGAGCACCTCAGATCGCCTGTCACTCAGAGCTGACACAGAGCACCTTAGAGCAGGACTTGCACTAACAAACAGCAGCTCCGACAGTTCTGTGACTCTGGGCATCACTCTGTGCGGCCTCCCTCTGCCTGGTCTTCCAGAGACTTCCACTGCAGCCTGGGCACCAGGCCTCTGTCTCCACCCATCAGCCGTCCTCTCCCTGACTCCTGGATTCCTCTCATTAGGAGAGGGTCTTCTTGAAGTTGTCTCCCACTCATGGGCCAGATAAAATGATTAGAAAACAAGCCGGAGCTGCAGCCCCTTGTCTATCCTGACTCTCAGGAGCCCACACGTGTTCCTTGGACCTGGCCGGTTCAGCGAGGTCCATTTTCTGCAATGTGAGCCCCTGAGGGGTGAGGATTAGCTGAACTGGGCAGCCTGACACTGCCAGCCAGCCCTCCCCAGGTGTGCCTGGGTTGAGGGCAATAGAAACACCACTCCAGGCAGCAAGAGCCCCTGCAGCTGTGCCTGATGCCATATTCTCTGCCCCATCAGCAGACTCGGGGCTGTGCTGGTGGGAGGGAGTGAGGGGCCATGGCTTTGTGGGGGGCCCGGTGTGAGTGGGTCTCTGCTGGACTTTCTGCAGGAGTTGCCAGGCTGCCACCTGCTAAAGAAGAGGATGTGTCACCATACCTTCTGCTGGAATTTCTCCACTGGCAGAGGTGAGGAAGGAAAAAATCTGTTGGGTCTGGGACAGGAGGGGTATCTCAGGCAGGGAAATGGAAAGCTTCCAGAAGAGCGCCCGGGGCCAGGACCATCCTGGCTGTCCTGCAGGCACCAAGTCGGTCTGCATGCTGTCACTGGTGTGGCTCCACGGCCCTTCCTCTAGGCTTTCAAGTCCTTGTACATATTCAGGTGTTTTACTTGGGAAGGGTGGGAACAGTTTAGCAGCAGCTGGCTTGGGGCTCAGCTCACGTTTACTCACAGACGCCTCGGCATGGTCCCCCAGCTTTGCAATGAGGAAGCTGCTTGCGGGGGCGCTGCTGGCTTCATGGTAGATGATTCCCCACCTCTGACCATCTTCAGAATTGTTTACCCCTGGAGCAAGTGCCTGATAGGGTTTTCCTCTGTATAACTGGTTTTCCTCTGTAAATTTCTTTTTTTGCTTCAAGGTAGATTTTATTCCTCTTTTATGTATTTATAGATATAAGCATGGAAATAATTCATTCATATAAATACATCTGGTGAAGGGAAACACTTTTATCTGTTTTATTTTTAAATTTTATTTATTTTCCATAATTTTGTAATTTAATTTATTTTTTTTATTTATACGGCAGGATATTATTAGTTATCTATTTTAGACATATACATGTATACACGTCAATCCCAATCCCGCAACTCATCCCAGCAGCACCACCCCATGGCTTCGCCCCTTTGGTGTCCATACGTGTGTTCTCTACCTCTGTGTCTCTATTTCTGCCCTGCCAACCGGTTCATCTGTACCATTTTTCTAGGTTCCACATGTATGCATTATATCTACAATATTTGTTTTTCTCTTTCCGACTTACTTCACTCTGTATGACAGTCTCTAGATCCATCGACGTCTCTACAAATGACCCAGTTTCATTCCTTTGTATGGCTGAGTAATATTCCATTTTATATATGCACCACATCTTTATCCATTCGTCTGGCTGTGGGCATTTAGGTTGCTTCCATTACCTGGCTATGGTAACTAGTTCTGCAATGAACATTGTGGTGAATGGGTCTTTTTGACTTATGGTTTTCTCTGGGTATATGCCCAGAAGTGGGATTGCTGGATCATATGGTAATTCTATCTTTAGTTTTTTAAGGAACGTCCATACTGTTCTCCATAGTGACTGTATCACTTTACATTCCCACCAATAGTGGAAGAGGGTTCCTTTTCTCCACACCCTCCCCAGCATTTGTTGTTTGTAGATTTTCTGATGATGCCCATTCTAACAGGTGTGAGGTGATACCTCATTGTAGTTTTGATTTGCATTTCTCTAATAATGAGAGATGTTGAGCAGCATTTCATGTGCGTCTTGGCCATCTCTGTGTCTTCTTTGAAGAAGTGTCTATTTAGATCTTCTAGCCATTTTTGTATTGGGTTGTTTGTTTTTTTAAGATTAAGCTGCATGAGCTGTTTCTATATATTGGAGATTAAACCTTTGTCCATTGATTCGTTTGCAAATGTTTTCTCCCGTTCTGAGGGTTGCCTTTTTCCATTCCCGTTTTTTAACAAAAAAGAAAGAAAGAAAAAGAAGCAGAACACAAATGTGTGTAAAATATGCCTCTTGAAACTGTCGTTTTGAAATATGAACGTCTTTTGTATTTGGGGGTCGATATACGACCCCAGGGTTTGTTTTCAGGGCAGGTGTCATTTACAGGCCTGCAATTCTTTTGAATATCAAGTGACCATTAGCGCTGGGATTAAAGCTGCTGTTGTGTGAAACGGCCACAAGGTGGCAGCAGTTCTCCTTTACCAAATCTGGTTACTAGGACAACAGAGCCTCAATGCAAGTCGTGTTCTAGCTTGTAATTTAGAATGGAATGTGCCAGGTAAAAGCCCCTTACGTTTGTCTCACTACTTCTTGTTCGTACTTTTAATTTAATTTATATTTCTTATCACAGCATGTTGGATTACAATGTTTGGCTTGTTGTAGGTGTGCAAGATGTGGTTCTTTGACACATATACATATGTCTGTTCTTCCTGGGATCCTTTGCCCATGTACGTTATGACAGAATGTTGAGTAGTCTTCTCTTGGTATTCCGTAGGTGTTTGGTGATTATATATTTCACCTGTGTTTGTATATGTCCGTGAAGCGCAATATCCTAATGTATGCAATCCTCACACCTTTCCATTGGGGAACCATCAGTTTCTTTAATGAATCTGTGATTGCCCTTCTCTGTGGAAATATCTTCACTGGTGTCAATTTTTCAGTAACACCTATAAGTGATATCATACGATATGTGTCTTTCTGTTTCTGACTTACTACAAGTCACGTGATTACCTCTAGCCTCATCTACGGTGCTGCAAATGGCACTGTGTCCTTTTTTTCCTTGGCTAATATTCTGTCTGTATATGGACCGGTTCTTCTTTGTCCGCTCATCTGTTGATGGACTTTTTGGTTGCTTCCATGTCATGGCTATTGTAATGCTGCGGCAATGCACATTTGCCTGCCTGTGTCTTTCCAATTCTGTCTTCTTAGGTCATAGGCCCAGGAGTGGGCCTGCTGGATCATATGGTAGCAAAACGTTTACCTTGTAGAGGCACCTCCATTCTGTTCTCATTAGTGGCTCTTACCAGGTTACGTCCCACCTGAGTTTGAGGTTATGCTCTTCTCCACAACACCTTCAGCGTTTATTGTTTCTAGTATTTTTGCGGATGTATACTCTGACTCGTGTGAGCTGATACCACTTTGTGGTTGGATTTGCATGTGTCTCATAACCCCTTGAAATTGAACTTTCTGGCATGTCCTTCTTTTCTTCAAACTGTGAGTACCGCTTACCTCTTCAAATTGTTTTTGTGAAGTATGTGTGACACTTAGAAATAGTTTGGCCATTACCTCCCTCAAGACATTTTGAGGGCAGGTTACATTTACAGCCCTCCAGTACTGGTGCATATGAAGTGAACCTTAGCACAGGTTTTAAAGCTGCTGTTGCAGGTAACGGCTAGAGGGCAGCAGCATTTCTGCTTTTCCCAATCTGGTAACTAGGGAAACAGACCATCTAGGCAGTGGTGTTCCTCGGTTATATATTCGAGTGGAGTGTGCCCCCAAAATCTGATGTCTCCTTACTTATGTTTGTTTTATAACTTGAATTTATAGTTTTTTATTGGAGTCATATTCCATTGTGTGCATGGACCACTTCTTCTTTGTGCATTCCTCTATTGATGGACATTTTCGTAGCTTCCAAGTTTTGGCTATGGTAAATATTGCTGGGGTGCAGGATTGCCTCCCTGTGTCGTTTTGTTTTTTTGCAGTACGTGGGCCTCTTGCTTCCGTGCACCCTCCCATTGCAGAGCACAGGCTCTGGATGTGCAGGCCCAGCAGCCATACCTCACGGCACCATGCGCTCCGCGGCATGTGTGATCGTCCCTAACCGGGGCATGATCCCGTGTCCCCTGCATTGGCAGGCAGACTCTCAACCACTGCGCCACCAGTGAAAACCAGCCTGTGTCTTTTTGATTCTCATCCCCTCAGGCGATAGGCCCAGCAGTGGGTATGCTTGATTGAATGGGAGCTCAGTATTTACCTTTACAAAGCACCACCTTTTTGTTTTCATTACTGGCTCTTACCATGTCCCACGTTGAACCAAGGGTAGGTACTTCTCCAAAACCCCTTCAGCATTTATTGTTTGCAGAATTTTTGCTGATGGCCATTCTGACTGGTGTGAGCTGATAAGTTTTTGTAATTTGGATTTGCATATCTTTAATTCTTCCTAATGTTCAGCATTTTTCCATGCCTTTTTAAATTTCTGGTACAGAAAAACAGAAAACAACAGAGAGTACAATTAACCTCTTGCAATTGTCTTCTTGGATGGTTGCCCTCTTTTGAATTGTTTGGTCAATTTTCGACCCCAGGATTGTTTCTGAGGGCAGGTGTCATTCACAGGCCTGCAATGAGTGTGAAGATTTAGTGACCATTAGCACTGGGTTTAAAGCTGCTGTTGTGGGAAATGGCCACAAGGCGGCAGCATTTCTCCGTTCCCAAATCTGGTTACTAGGGCAGCAGAGCCTTTCTGGGACCAATGGAATACAGAAGAAGGCATCCTTGAAGTCTAATACAGAATAGCATGTCCTGGTGGACGGTAGAATGACCAGCAGGGTGTAGGAATTAGGAACTACTGGATGTATATCCTCGGTGGCTTCACTGAGTGTCCTGACATCCTTTACCAGGTCCCCAGCAGCCCACGGGGCTCTCGTGGTCAGGGCAATCGCAGTTTATGGAGCACACCTGCGCAACTACCCAGCAGCCCATGGGGCTCTCGTGGTCAGGCCCCTCCCAGGATATGGGGCTCACCTGGGCAGGTCCCAGCAGCCCACGGAGCTCTTTTGGTCAGGCCACTCCCAGGATATGGAGCTCACCTGTGCAACTACCCAGCAGCCCATGGGGCTCTCGTGGTCAGGCCCCTCCCAGGATACGGAGCTCCCCTGGGCAGGTACGCCAGCAGGGCTAGGCACACAGGAACCGTGCACATGGCCCACATTGGAGAGCACCTCAGATCGCCTGTCACTCAGAGCTGACACAGAGCACCTTAGAGCAGGACTTGCACTAACAAACAGCAGCTCCGACAGTTCTGTGACTCTGGGCATCACTCTGTGCGGCCTCCCTCTGCCTGGTCTTCCAGAGACTTCCACTGCAGCCTGGGCACCAGGCCTCTGTCTCCACCCATCAGCCGTCCTCTCCCTGACTCCTGGATTCCTCTCATTAGGAGAGGGTCTTCTTGAAGTTGTCTCCCACTCATGGGCCAGATAAAATGATTAGAAAACAAGCCGGAGCTGCAGCCCCTTGTCTATCCTGACTCTCAGGAGCCCACACGTGTTCCTTGGACCTGGCCGGTTCAGCGAGGTCCATTTTCTGCAATGTGAGCCCCTGAGGGGTGAGGATTAGCTGAACTGGGCAGCCTGACACTGCCAGCCAGCCCTCCCCAGGTGTGCCTGGGTTGAGGTCAATAGAAACACCACTCCAGGCAGCAAGAGCCCCTGCAGCTGTGCCTGATGCCATATTCTCTGCCCCATCAGCAGACTCGGGGCTGTGCTGGTGGGAGGGAGTGAGGGGCCATGGCTTTGTGGGGGGCCCGGTGTGAGTGGGTCTCTGCTGGACTTTCTGCAGGAGTTGCCAGGCTGCCACCTTCTAAAGAAGAGGATGTGTCACCATACCTTCTGCTGGAATTTCTCCACTGGCAGAGGTGAGGAAGGAAAAAATCTGTTGGGTCTGGGACAGGAGGGGTATCTCAGGCAGGGAAATGGAAAGCTTCCAGAAGAGCGCCCGGTGCCAGGACCATCCTGGCTGTCCTGCAGGCACCAAGTCGGTCTGCATGCTGTCACTGGTGTGGCTCCACGGCCCTTCCTCTAGGCTTTCAAGTCCTTGTACATATTCAGGTGTTTTACTTGGGAAGGGTGGGAACAGTTTAGCAGCAGCTGGCTTGGGGCTCAGCTCACGTTTACTCACAGACGCCTCGGCATGGTCCCCCAGCTTTGCAATGAGGAAGCTGCTTGCGGGGGCGCTGCTGGCTTCATGGTAGATGATTCCCCACCTCTGACCATCTTCAGAATTGTTTACCCCTGGAGCAAGTGCCTGATAGGGTTTTCCTCTGTATAACTGGTTTTCCTCTGTATATTTCTTTTTTTGCTTCAAGGTAGATTTTATTCCTCTTTTATGTATTTATAGATATAAGCATGGAAATAATTCATTCATATAAATACATCTGGTGAAGGGAAACACTTTTATCTGTTTTATTTTTAAATTTTATTTATTTTCCATAATTTTGTAATTTAATTTATTTTTTTTATTTATACGGCAGGATATTATTAGTTATCTATTTTAGACATATACATGTATACAAGTCAATCCCAATCCCGCAACTCATCCCAGCAGCACCACCCCATGGCTTCACCCCTTTGGTGTCCATACGTGTGTTCTCTACCTCTGTGTCTCTATTTCTGCCCTGCCAACCGGTTCATCTGTACCATTTTTCTAGGTTCCACATGTATGCATTATATCTACAATATTTGTTTTTCTCTTTCCGACTTACTTCACTCTGTATGACAGTCTCTAGATCCATCCACGTCTCTACAAATGACCCAGTTTCATTCCTTTGTATGGCTGAGTAATATTCCATTTTATATATGCACCACATCTTTATCCATTCGTCTGGCTGTGGGCATTTAGGTTGCTTCCATTACCTGGCTATGGTAACTAGTTCTGCAATGAACATTGTGGTGAATGGGTCTTTTTGACTTATGGTTTTCTCTGGGTATATGCCCAGAAGTGGGATTGCTGGATCATATGGTAATTCTATCTTTAGTTTTTTAAGGAACGTCCATACTGTTCTCCATAGTGACTGTATCACTTTACATTCCCACCAATAGTGGAAGAGGGTTCCTTTTCTCCACACCCTCCCCAGCATTTGTTGTTTGTAGATTTTCTGATGATGCCCATTCTAACAGGTGTGAGGTGATACCTCATTGTAGTTTTGATTTGCATTTCTCTAATAATGAGAGATGTTGAGCAGCATTTCATGTGCGTCTTGGCCATCTCTGTGTCTTCTTTGAAGAAGTGTCTATTTAGATCTTCTAGCCATTTTTGTATTGGGTTGTTTGTTTTTTTAAGATTAAGCTGCATGAGCTGTTTCTATATATTGGAGATTAAACCTTTGTCCATTGATTCGTTTGCAAATGTTTTCTCCCATTCTGAGGGTTGCCTTTTTCCATTCCCGTTTTTTAACAAAAAAGAAAGAAAGAAAAAGAAGCAGAACACAAATGTGTGTAAAATATGCCTCTTGAAACTGTCGTTTTGAAATATGAACGTCTTTTGTATTTTGGGGTCGATATACGACCCCAGGATTTGTTTTCAGGACAGGTGTCATTTACAGGCCTGCAATTCTTTTGAATATCAAGTGACCATTAGCGCTGGGATTAAAGCTGCTGTTGTGTGAAACGGCCACAAGGTGGCAGCAGTTCTCCTTTACCAAATCTGGTTACTAGGACAACAGAGCCTCAATGCAAGTCGTGTTCTAGCTTGTAATTTAGAATGGAATGTGCCAGGTAAAAGCCCCTTACGTTTGTCTCACTACTTCTTGTTCGTACTTTTAATTTAATTTTTATTTCTTATCACAGCAAGTTGGATTACAATGTTTGGCTTGTTGTAGGTGTGCAAGATGTGGTTCTTTGACACATATACATATGTCTGTTCTTCCTGGGATCCTTTGCCCATGTACGTTATGACAGAATGTTGAGTAGTCTTCTCTTGGTATTCCGTAGGTGTTTGGTGATTATATATTTCACCTGTGTTTGTATATGTCCGTGAAGCGCAATATCCTAATGTATGCAATCCTCACACCTTTCCATTGGGGAACCATCAGTTTGTTTAATGAATCTGTCATTGCCCTTCTCTGTGGAAATATCTTCACTGGTGTCAATTTTTCAGTAACACCTATAAGTGATATCATACGATATGTGTCTTTCTGTTTCTGACTTACTACAAGTCACGTGATTACCTCTAGCCTCATCTACGGTGCTGCAAATGGCACTGTGTCCTTTTTTTCCTTGGCTAATATTCTGTCTGTATATGGACCGGTTCTTCTTTGTCCGCTCATCTGTTGATGGACTTTTTGGTTGCTTCCATGTCATGGCTATTGTAATGCTGCGGCAATGCACATTTGCCTGCCTGTGTCTTTCCAATTCTGTCTTCTTAGGTCATAGGCCCAGGAGTGGGCCTGCTGGATCATATGGTAGCAAAACGTTTACCTTGTAGAGGCACCTCCATTCTGTTCTCATTAGTGGCTCTTACCAGGTTACGTCCCACCTGAGGTTGAGGTTATGCTCTTCTCCACAACACCTTCAGCGTTTATTGTTTCTAGTATTTTTGCGGATGTATACTCTGACTCGTGTGAGCTGATACCACTTTGTGGTTGGATTTGCATGTGTCTCATAACCCCTTGAAATTGAACTTTCTGGCATGTCCTTCTTTTCTTCAAACTGTGAGTACCGCTTACCTCTTCAAATTGTTTTTGTGAAGTATGTGTGACACTTAGAAATAGTTTGGCCATTACCTCCCTCAAGACATTTTGAGGGCAGGTTACATTTACAGCCCTCCAGTACTGGTGCATATGAAGTGAACCTTACCACAGGTTTTAAAGCTGCTGTTGCAGGAAATGGCCAGAGGGCGGCAGCATTTCTGCTTTTCCCAATCTGGTAACTAGGGAAACAGACCATCTAGGCAGTGGTGTTCCTCGGTTATATATTCGAGTGGAGTGTGCCCCCAAAAGCTGATGTCTCCTTACTCATGTTTGTTTTATAACTTGAATTTATAGTTTTTTATTGGAGTCATATTCCATTGTGTGCATGGACCACTTCTTTGTGCATTCCTCTATTGATGGACATTTTCGTAGCTTCCAAGTTTTGGCTATGGTAAATATTGCTGGGGTGCAGGATTGCCACCCTGTGTCGTTTGTTTTTTTGCTGTACATGGGCCTCTTGCTTCCGTGCACCCTCCCATTGCAGAGCACAGGCTCTGGATGTGCAGGCCCAGCAGCCGTAGCCCACGGCACCAGGCGCTCCGCGGCATGTGTGATCGTCCCTAACCGGGGCATGATCCCGTGTCCCCTGCATTGGCAGGCAGACTCTCAACCACTGCGCCACCAGTGAAAACCAGCCTGTGTCTTTTTGATTCTCATCCCCTCAGGCGATAGGCCCAGCAGTGGGTATGCTTGATTGAATGGGAGCTCAGTATTTACCTTTACAAAGCACCACCTTTTTGTTTTCATTACTGGCTCTTACCATGTCCCACGTTGAACCAAGGGTAGGTACTTCTCCAAAACCCCTTCAGCATTTATTGTTTGCAGAATTTTTGCTGATGGCCATTCTGACTGGTGTGAGCTGATAAGTTTTTGTAATTTGGATTTGCATATCTTTAATTCTTCCTAATGTTCAGCATTTTTCCATGCCTTTTTAAATTTCTGGTACAGAAAAACAGAAAACAACAGAGAGTACAATTAACCTCTTGCAATTGTCTTCTTGGATGGTTGCCCTCTTTTGAATTGTTTGGTCAATTTTCGACCCCAGGATTGTTTCTGAGGGCAGGTGTCATTCACAGGCCTGCAATGAGTGTGAAGATTTAGTGACCATTAGCACTGGGTTTAAAGCTGCTGTTGTGGGAAATGGCCACAAGGCGGCAGCATTTCTCCATTCCCAAATCTGGTTACTAGGGCAGCAGAGCCTTTCTGGGACCAATGGAATACAGAAGAAGGCATCCTTGAAGTCTAATACAGAATAGCATGTCCTGGTGGACGGTAGAATGACCAGCAGGGTGTAGGAATTAGGAACTACTGGATGTATATCCTCGGTGGCTTCACTGAGTGACCTGACATCCTTTACCAGGTCCCCAGCAGCCCACGGGGCTCTCGTGGTCAGGGCAATCGCAGTTTATGGAGCTCACCTGCGCAACTACCTAGCAGCCCATGGGGCTCTCGTGGTCAGGCCCCTCCCAGGATATGGGGCTCACCTGGGCAGGTCCCAGCAGCCCACGGAGCTCTTTTGGTCAGGCCACTCCCAGGATATGGAGCTCACCTGTGCAACTACCCAGCAGCCCATGGGGCTCTCGTGGTCAGGCCCCTCCCAGGATACGGAGCTCCCCTGGGCAGGTACGCCAGCAGGGCTAGGCACACAGGAACCGTGCACATAGCCCACATTGGAGAGCACCTCAGATCGCCTGTCACTCAGAGCTGACACAGAGCACCTTAGAGCAGGACTTGCACTAACAAACAGCAGCTCCGACAGTTCTGTGACTCTGGGCATCACTCTGTGCGGCCTCCCTCTGCCTGGTCTTCCAGAGACTTCCACTGCAGCCTGGGCACCAGGCCTCTGTCTCCACCCATCAGCCGTCCTCTCCCTGACTCCTGGATTCCTCTCATTAGGAGAGGGTCTTCTTGAAGTTGTCTCCCACTCATGGGCCAGATAAAATGATTAGAAAACAAGCCGGAGCTGCAGCCCCTTGTCTATCCTGACTCTCAGGAGCCCACACGTGTTCCTTGGACCTGGCCGGTTCAGCGAGGTCCATTTTCTGCAATGTGAGCCCCTGAGGGGTGAGGATTAGCTGAACTGGGCAGCCTGACACTGCCAGCCAGCCCTCCCCAGGTGTGCCTGGGTTGAGGGCAATAGAAACACCACTCCAGGCAGCAAGAGCCCCTGCAGCTGTGCCTGATGCCATATTCTCTGCCCCATCAGCAGACTCGGGGCTGTGCTGGTGGGAGGGAGTGAGGGGCCATGGCTTTGTGGGGGGCCCGGTGTGAGTGGGTCTCTGCTGGACTTTCTGCAGGAGTTGCCAGGCTGCCACCTGCTAAAGAAGAGGATGTGTCACCATACCTTCTGCTGGAATTTCTCCACTGGCAGAGGTGAGGAAGGAAAAAATCTGTTGGGTCTGGGACAGGAGGGGTATCTCAGGCAGGGAAATGGAAAGCTTCCAGAAGAGCGCCCGGGGCCAGGACCATCCTGGCTGTCCTGCAGGCACCAAGTCGGTCTGCATGCTGTCACTGGTGTGGCTCCACGGCCCTTCCTCTAGGCTTTCAAGTCCTTGTACATATTCAGGTGTTTTACTTGGGAAGGGTGGGAACAGTTTAGCAGCAGCTGGCTTGGGGCTCAGCTCACGTTTACTCACAGACGCCTCGGCATGGTCCCCCAGCTTTGCAATGAGGAAGCTGCTTGCGGGGGCGCTGCTGGCTTCATGGTAGATGATTCCCCACCTCTGACCATCTTCAGAATTGTTTACCCCTGGAGCAAGTGCCTGATAGGGTTTTCCTCTGTATAACTGGTTTTCCTCTGTAAATTTCTTTTTTTGCTTCAAGGTAGATTTTATTCCTCTTTTATGTATTTATAGATATAAGCATGGAAATAATTCATTCATATAAATACATCTGGTGAAGGGAAACACTTTTATCTGTTTTATTTTTAAATTTTATTTATTTTCCATAATTTTGTAATTTAATTTATTTTTTTTATTTATACGGCAGGATATTATTAGTTATCTATTTTAGACATATACATGTATACACGTCAATCCCAATCCCGCAACTCATCCCAGCAGCACCACCCCATGGCTTCGCCCCTCTGGTGTCCATACGTGTGTTCTCTACCTCTGTGTCTCTATTTCTGCCCTGCCAACCGGTTCATCTGTACCATTTTTCTAGGTTCCACATGTATGCATTATATCTACAATATTTGTTTTTCTCTTTCCGACTTACTTCACTCTGTATGACAGTCTCTAGATCCATCGACGTCTCTACAAATGACCCAGTTTCATTCCTTTGTATGGCTGAGTAATATTCCATTTTATATATGCACCACATCTTTATCCATTCGTCTGGCTGTGGGCATTTAGGTTGCTTCCATTACCTGGCTATGGTAACTAGTTCTGCAATGAACATTGTGGTGAATGGGTCTTTTTGACTTATGGTTTTCTCTGGGTATATGCCCAGAAGTGGGATTGCTGGATCATATGGTAATTCTATCTTTAGTTTTTTAAGGAACGTCCATACCGTTCTCCATAGTGACTGTATCACTTTACATTCCCACCAATAGTGGAAGAGGGTTCCTTTTCTCCACACCCTCCCCAGCATTTGTTGTTTGTAGATTTTCTGATGATGCCCATTCTAACAGGTGTGAGGTGATACCTCATTGTAGTTTTGATTTGCATTTCTCTAATAATGAGAGATGTTGAGCAGCATTTCATGTGCGTCTTGGCCATCTCTGTGTCTTCTTTGAAGAAGTGTCTATTTAGATCTTCTAGCCATTTTTGTATTGGGTTGTTTGTTTTTTTAAGATTAAGCTGCATGAGCTGTTTCTATATATTGGAGATTAAACCTTTGTCCATTGATTCGTTTGCAAATGTTTTCTCCCGTTCTGAGGGTTGCCTTTTTCCATTCCCGTTTTTTAACAAAAAAGAAAGAAAGAAAAAGAAGCAGAACACAAATGTGTGTAAAATATGCCTCTTGAAACTGTCGTTTTGAAATATGAACGTCTTTTGTATTTGGGGGTCGATATACGACCCCAGGGTTTGTTTTCAGGGCAGGTGTCATTTACAGGCCTGCAATTCTTTTGAATATCAAGTGACCATTAGCGCTGGGATTAAAGCTGCTGTTGTGTGAAACGGCCACAAGGTGGCAGCAGTTCTCCTTTACCAAATCTGGTTACTAGGACAACAGAGCCTCAATGCAAGTCGTGTTCTAGCTTGTAATTTAGAATGGAATGTGCCAGGTAAAAGCCCCTTACGTTTGTCTCACTACTTCTTGTTCGTACTTTTAATTTAATTTATATTTCTTATCACAGCATGTTGGATTACAATGTTTGGCTTGTTGTAGCTGTGCAAGATGTGGTTCTTTGACACATATACATATGTCTGTTCTTCCTGGGATCCTTTGCCCATGTACGTTATGACAGAATGTTGAGTAGTCTTCTCTTGGTATTCCGTAGGTGTTTGGTGATTATATATTTCACCTGTGTTTGTATATGTCCGTGAAGCGCAATATCCTAATGTATGCAATCCTCACACCTTTCCATTGGGGAACCATCAGTTTCTTTAATGAATCTGTGATTGCCCTTCTCTGTGGAAATATCTTCACTGGTGTCAATTTTTCAGTAACACCTATAAGTGATATCATACGATATGTGTCTTTCTGTTTCTGACTTACTACAAGTCACGTGATTACCTCTAGCCTCATCTACGGTGCTGCAAATGGCACTGTGTCCTTTTTTTCCTTGGCTAATATTCTGTCTGTATATGGACCGGTTCTTCTTTGTCCGCTCATCTGTTGATGGACTTTTTGGTTGCTTCCATGTCATGGCTATTGTAATGCTGTGGCAATGCACATTTGCCTGCCTGTGTCTTTCCAATTCTGTCTTCTTAGGTCATAGGCCCAGGAGTGGGCCTGCTGGATCATATGGTAGCAAAACGTTTACCTTGTAGAGGCACCTCCATTCTGTTCTCATTAGTGGCTCTTACCAGGTTACGTCCCACCTGAGGTTGAGGTTATGCTCTTCTCCACAACACCTTCAGCGTTTATTGTTTCTAGTATTTTTGCGGATGTATACTCTGACTCGTGTGAGCTGATACCACTTTGTGGTTGGATTTGCATGTGTCTCATAACCCCTTGAAATTGAACTTTCTGGCATGTCCTTCTTTTCTTCAAACTGTGAGTACCGCTTACCTCTTCAAATTGTTTTTGTGAAGTATGTGTGACACTTAGAAATAGTTTGGCCATTACCTCCCTCAAGACATTTTGAGGGCAGGTTACATTTACAGCCCTCCAGTACTGGTGCATATGAAGTGAACCTTAGCACAGGTTTTAAAGCTGCTGTTGCAGGTAACGGCCAGAGGGCGGCAGCATTTCTGCTTTTCCCAATCTGGTAACTAGGGAAACAGACCATCTAGGCAGTGGTGTTCCTCGGTTATATATTCGAGTGGAGTGTGCCCCCAAAATCTGATGTCTCCTTACTTATGTTTGTTTTATAACTTGAATTTATAGTTTTTTATTGGAGTCATATTCCATTGTGTGCATGGACCACTTCTTCTTTGTGCATTCCTCTATTGATGGACATTTTCGTAGCTTCCAAGTTTTGGCTATGGTAAATATTGCTGGGGTGCAGGATTGCCTCCCTGTGTCGTTTTGTTTTTTTGCAGTACGTGGGCCTCTTGCTTCCGTGCACCCTCCCATTGCAGAGCACAGGCTCTGGATGTGCAGGCCCAGCAGCCATAGCTCACGGCACCATGCGCTCCGCAGCATGTGTGATCGTCCCTAACCGGGGCATGATCCCGTGTCCCCTGCATTGGCAGGCAGACTCTCAACCACTGCGCCACCAGTGAAAACCAGCCTGTGTCTTTTTGATTCTCATCCCCTCGGGCGATAGGCCCAGCAGTGGGTATGCTTGATTGAATGGGAGCTCAGTATTTACCTTTACAAAGCACCACCTTTTTGTTTTCATTACTGGCTCTTACCATGTCCCACGTTGAACCAAGGGTAGGTACTTCTCCAAAACCCCTTCAGCATTTATTGTTTGCAGAATTTTTGCTGATGGCCATTCTGACTGGTGTGAGCTGATAAGTTTTTGTAATTTGGATTTGCATATCTTTAATTCTTCCTAATGTTCAGCATTTTTCCATGCCTTTTTAAATTTCTGGTACAGAAAAACAGAAAACAACAGAGAGTACAATTAACCTCTTGCAATTGTCTTCTTGGATGGTTGCCCTCTTTTGAATTGTTTGGTCAATTTTCGAGCCCAGGATTGTTTCTGAGGGCAGGTGTCATTCACAGGCCTGCAATGAGTGTGAAGATTTAGTGACCATTAGCACTGTGTTTAAAGCTGCTGTTGTGGGAAATGGCCACAAGGCGGCAGCATTTCTCCGTTCCCAAATCTGGTTACTAGGGCAGCAGAGCCTTTCTGGGACCAATGGAATACAGAAGAAGGCATCCTTGAAGTCTAATACAGAATAGCATGTCCTTGTGGACGGTAGAATGACCAGCAGGGTGTAGGAATTAGGAACTACTGGATGTATATCCTCGGTGGCTTCACTGAGTGTCCTGACATCCTTTACCAGGTCCCCAGCAGCCCACGGGGCTCTCGTGGTCAGGGCAATCGCAGTTTATGGAGCTCACCTGCGCAACTACCCAGCAGCCCATTGGGCTCTCGTGGTCAGGCCCCTCCCAGGATATGGGGCTCACCTGGGCAGGTCCCAGCAGCCCACGGAGCTCTTTTGGTCAGGCCACTCCCAGGATATGGAGCTCACCTGTGCAACTACCCAGCAGCCCATGGGGCTCTCGTGGTCAGGCCCCTCCCAGGATACGGAGCTCCCCTGGGCAGGTACGCCAGCAGGGCTAGGCACACAGGAACCGTGCACATAGCCCGCATTGGAGAGCACCTCAGATCGCCTGTCACTCAGAGCTGACACAGAGCACCTTAGAGCAGGACTTGCACTAACAAACAGCAGCTCCGACAGTTCTGTGACTCTGGGCATCACTCTGTGCGGCCTCCCTCTGCCTGGTCTTCCAGAGACTTCCACTGCAGCCTGGGCACCAGGCCTCTGTCTCCACCCATCAGCCGTCCTCTCCCTGACTCCTGGATTCCTCTCATTAGGAGAGGGTCTTCTTGAAGTTGTCTCCCACTCATGGGCCAGATAAAATGATTAGAAAACAAGCCGGAGCTGCAGCCCCTTGTCTATCCTGACTCTCAGGAGCCCACACGTGTTCCTTGGACCTGGCCGGTTCAGCGAGGTCCATTTTCTGCAATGTGAGCCCCTGAGGGGTGAGGATTAGCTGAACTGGGCAGCCTGACACTGCCAGCCAGCCCTCCCCAGGTGTGCCTGGGTTGAGGGCAATAGAAACACCACTCCAGGCAGCAAGAGCCCCTGCAGCTGTGCCTGATGCCATATTCTCTGCCCCATCAGCAGACTCGGGGCTGTGCTGGTGGGAGGGAGTGAGGGGCCATGGCTTTGTGGGGGGCCCGGTGTGAGTGGGTCTCTGCTGGACTTTCTGCAGGAGTTGCCAGGCTGCCACCTGCTAAAGAAGAGGATGTGTCACCATACCTTCTGCTGGAATTTCTCCACTGGCAGAGGTGAGGAAGGAAAAAATCTGTTGGGTCTGGGACAGGAGGGGTATCTCAGGCAGGGAAATGGAAAGCTTCCAGAAGAGCGCCCGGGGCCAGGACCATCCTGGCTGTCCTGCAGGCCCCAAGTCGGTCTGCATGCTGTCACTGGTGTGGCTCCACGGCCCTTCCTCTAGGCTTTCAAGTCCTTGTACATATTCAGGTGTTTTACTTGGGAAGGGTGGGAACAGTTTAGCAGCAGCTGGCTTGGGGCTCAGCTCACGTTTACTCACAGACGCCTCGGCATGGTCCCCCAGCTTTGCAATGAGGAAGCTGCTTGCGGGGGCGCTGCTGGCTTCATGGTAGATGATTCCCCACCTCTGACCATCTTCAGAATTGTTTACCCCTGGAGCAAGTGCCTGATAGGGTTTTCCTCTGTATAACTGGTTTTCCTCTGTAAATTTCTTTTTTTGCTTCAAGGTAGATTTTATTCCTCTTTTATGTATTTATAGATATAAGCATGGAAATAATTCATTCATATAAATACATCTGGTGAAGGGAAACACTTTTATCTGTTTTATTTTTAAATTTTATTTATTTTCCATAATTTTGTAATTTAATTTATTTTTTTTTATTTATACGGCAGGATATTATTAGTTATCTATTTTAGACATATACATGTATACACGTCAATCCCAATCCCGCAACTCATCCCAGCAGCACCACCCCATGGCTTCGCCCCTTTGGTGTCCATACGTGTGTTCTCTACCTCTGTGTCTCTATTTCTGCCCTGCCAACCGGTTCATCTGTACCATTTTTCTAGGTTCCACATGTATGCATTATATCTACAATATTTGTTTTTCTCTTTCCGACTTACTTCACTCTGTATGACAGTCTCTAGATCCATCGACGTCTCTACAAATGACCCAGTTTCATTCCTTTGTATGGCTGAGTAATATTCCATTTTATATATGCACCACATCTTTATCCATTCGTCTGGCTGTGGGCATTTAGGTTGCTTCCATTACCTGGCTATGGTAACTAGTTCTGCAATGAACATTGTGGTGAATGGGTCTTTTTGACTTATGGTTTTCTCTGGGTATATGCCCAGAATTGGATTGCTGGATCATATGGTAATTCTCTATTTAGTTTTTTAAGGAACGTCCATACTGTTCTCCATAGTGACTGTATCACTTTACATTCCCACCAATAGTGGAAGAGGGTTCCTTTTCTCCACACCCTCCCCAGCATTTGTTGTTTGTAGATTTTCTGATGATGCCCATTCTAACAGGTGTGAGGTGATACCTCATTGTAGTTTTGATTTGCATTTCTCTAATAATGAGAGATGTTGAGCAGCATTTCATGTGCGTCTTGGCCATCTCTGTGTCTTCTTTGAAGAAGTGTCTATTTAGATCTTCTAGCCATTTTTGTATTGGGTTGTTTGTTTTTTTAAGATTAAGCTGCATGAGCTGTTTCTATATATTGGAGATTAAACCTTTGTCCATTGATTCGTTTGCAAATGTTTTCTCCCGTTCTGAGGGTTGCCTTTTTCCATTCCCGTTTTTTAACAAAAAAGAAAGAAAGAAAAAGAAGCAGAACACAAATGTGTGTAAAATATGCCTCTTGAAACTGTCGTTTTGAAATATGAACGTCTTTTGTATTTTGGGGTCGATATACGACCCCAGGATTTGTTTTCAGGGCAGGTGTCATTTACAGGCCTGCAATTCTTTTGAATATCAAGTGACCATTAGCGCTGGGATTAAAGCTGCTGTTGTGTGAAACGGCCACAAGGTGGCAGCAGTTCTCCTTTACCAAATCTGGTTACTAGGACAACAGAGCCTCAATGCAAGTCGTGTTCTAGCTTGTAATTTAGAATGGAATGTGCCAGGTAAAAGCCCCTTACGTTTGTCTCACTACTTCTTGTTCGTACTTTTAATTTAATTTTTATTTCTTATCACAGCAAGTTGGATTACAATGTTTGGCTTGTTGTAGGTGTGCAAGATGTGGTTCTTTGACACATATACATATGTCTGTTCTTCCTGGGATCCTTTGCCCATGTACGTTATGACAGAATGTTGAGTAGTCTTCTCTTGGTATTCCGTAGGTGTTTGGTGATTATATATTTCACCTGTGTTTGTATATGTCCGTGAAGCGCAATATCCTAATGTATGCAATCCTCACACCTTTCCATTGGGGAACCATCAGTTTCTTTAATGAATCTGTGATTGCCCTTCTCTGTGGAAATATCTTCACTGGTGTCAATTTTTCAGTAACACCTATAAGTGATATCATACGATATGTGTCTTTCTGTTTCTGACTTACTACAAGTCACGTGATTACCTCTAGCCTCATCTACGGTGCTGCAAATGGCACTGTGTCCTTTTTTTCCTTGGCTAATATTCTGTCTGTATATGGACCGGTTCTTCTTTGTCCGCTCATCTGTTGATGGACTTTTTGGTTGCTTCCATGTCATGGCTATTGTAATGCTGCGGCAATGCACATTTGCCTGCCTGTGTCTTTCCAATTCTGTCTTCTTAGGTCATAGGCCCAGGAGTGGGCCTGCTGGATCATATGGTAGCAAAACGTTTACCTTGTAGAGGCACCTCCATTCTGTTCTCATTAGTGGCTCTTACCAGGTTACGTCCCACCTGAGGTTGAGGTTATGCTCTTCTCCACAACACCTTCAGCGTTTATTGTTTCTAGTATTTTTGCGGATGTATACTCTGACTCGTGTGAGCTGATACCACTTTGTGGTTGGATTTGCATGTGTCTCATAACCCCTTGAAATTGAACTTTCTGGCATGTCCTTCTTTTCTTCAAACTGTGAGTACCGCTTACCTCTTCAAATTGTTTTTGTGAAGTATGTGTGACACTTAGAAATAGTTTGGCCATTACCTCCCTCAAGACATTTTGAGGGCAGGTTACATTTACAGCCCTCCAGTACTGGTGCATATGAAGTGAACCTTAGCACAGGTTTTAAAGCTGCTGTTGCAGGTAACGGCCAGAGGGCAGCAGCATTTCTGCTTTTCCCAATCTGGTAACTAGGGAAACAGACCATCTAGGCAGTGGTGTTCCTCAGTTATATATTCGAGTGGAGTGTGCCCCCAAAATCTGATGTCTCCTTACTTATGTTTGTTTTATAACTTGAATTTATAGTTTTTTATTGGAGTCATATTCCATTGTGTGCATGGACCACTTCTTCTTTGTGCATTCCTCTATTGATGGACATTTTCGTAGCTTCCAAGTTTTGGCTATGGTAAATATTGCTGGGGTGCAGGATTGCCTCCCTGTGTCGTTTTGTTTTTTTGCAGTACGTGGGCCTCTTGCTTCCGTGCACCCTCCCATTGCAGAGCACAGGCTCTGGATGTGCAGGCCCAGCAGCCATACCTCACGGCACCATGCGCTCCGCGGCATGTGTGATCGTCCCTAACCGGGGCATGATCCCGTGTCCCCTGCATTGGCAGGCAGACTCTCAACCACTGCGCCACCAGTGAAAACCAGCCTGTGTCTTTTTGATTCTCATCCCCTCAGGCGATAGGCCCAGCAGTGGGTATGCTTGATTGAATGGGAGCTCAGTATTTACCTTTACAAAGCACCACCTTTTTGTTTTCATTACTGGCTCTTACCATGTCCCACGTTGAACCAAGGGTAGGTACTTCTCCAAAACCCCTTCAGCATTTATTGTTTGCAGAATTTTTGCTGATGGCCATTCTGACTGGTGTGAGCTGATAAGTTTTTGTAATTTGGATTTGCATATCTTTAATTCTTCCTAATGTTCAGCATTTTTCCATGCCTTTTTAAATTTCTGGTACAGAAAAACAGAAAACAACAGAGAGTACAATTAACCTCTTGCAATTGTCTTCTTGGATGGTTGCCCTCTTTTGAATTGTTTGGTCAATTTTCGACCCCAGGATTGTTTCTGAGGGCAGGTGTCATTCACAGGCCTGCAATGAGTGTGAAGATTTAGTGACCATTAGCACTGGGTTTAAAGCTGCTGTTGTGGGAAATGGCCACAAGGCGGCAGCATTTCTCCATTCCCAAATCTGGTTACTAGGGCAGCAGAGCCTTTCTGGGACCAATGGAATACAGAAGAAGGCATCCTTGAAGTCTAATACAGAATAGCATGTCCTGGTGGACGGTAGAATGACCAGCAGGGTGTAGGAATTAGGAACTACTGGATGTATATCCTCGGTGTCTTCACTGAGTGTCCTGACATTCTTTACCAGGTCCCCAGCAGCCCACGGGGCTCTCGTGGTCAGGGCAATCGCAGTTTATGGAGCTCACCTGCACAACTACCCAGCAGCCCATGGGGCTCTCGTGGTCAGGCCCCTCCCAGGATATGGGGCTCACCTGGGCAGGTCCCAGCAGCCCACGGAGCTCTTTTGGTCAGGCCACTCCCAGGATATGGAGCTCACCTGTGCAACTACCCAGCAGCCCATGGGGCTCTCGTGGTCAGGCCCCTCCCAGGATACGGAGCTCCCCTGGGCAGGTACGCCAGCAGGGCTAGGCACACAGGAACCGTGCACATGGCCCACATTGGAGAGCACCTCAGATCGCCTGTCACTCAGAGCTGACACAGAGCACCTTAGAGCAGGACTTGCACTAACAAACAGCAGCTCTGACAGTTCTGTGACTCTGGGCATCACTCTGTGCGGCCTCCCTCTGCCTGGTCTTCCAGAGAGTTCCACTGCAGCCTGGGCACCAGGCCTCTGTCTCCACCCATCAGCCGTCCTCTCCCTGACTCCTGGATTCCTCTCATTAGGAGAGGGTCTTCTTGAAGTTGTCTCCCACTCATGGGCCAGATAAAATGATTAGAAAACAAGCCGGAGCTGCAGCCCCTTGTCTATCCTGACTCTCAGGAGCCCACACGTGTTCCTTGGACCTGGCCGGTTCAGCGAGGTCCATTTTCTGCAATGTGAGCCCCTGAGGGGTGAGGATTAGCTGAACTGGGCAGCCTGACACTGCCAGCCAGCCCTCCCCAGGTGTGCCTGGGTTGAGGTCAATAGAAACACCACTCCAGGCAGCAAGAGCCCCTGCAGCTGTGCCTGATGCCATATTCTCTGCCCCATCAGCAGACTCGGGGCTGTGCTGGTGGGAGGGAGTGAGGGGCCATGGCTTTGTGGGGGGCCCGGTGTGAGTGGGTCTCTGCTGGACTTTCTGCAGGAGTTGCCAGGCTGCCACCTTCTAAAGAAGAGGATGTGTCACCATACCTTCTGCTGGAATTTCTCCACTGGCAGAGGTGAGGAAGGAAAAAATCTGTTGGGTCTGGGACAGGAGGGGTATCTCAGGCAGGGAAATGGAAAGCTTCCAGAAGAGCGCCCGGTGCCAGGACCATCCTGGCTGTCCTGCAGGCACCAAGTCGGTCTGCATGCTGTCACTGGTGTGGCTCCACGGCCCTTCCTCTAGGCTTTCAAGTCCTTGTACATATTCAGGTGTTTTACTTGGGAAGGGTGGGAACAGTTTAGCAGCAGCTGGCTTGGGGCTCAGCTCACGTTTACTCACAGACGCCTCGGCATGGTCCCCCAGCTTTGCAATGAGGAAGCTGCTTGTGGGGGCGCTGCTGGCTTCATGGTAGATGATTCCCCACCTCTGACCATCTTCAGAATTGTTTACCCCAGGAGCAAGTGCCTGATAGGGTTTTCCTCTGTATAACTGGTTTTCCTCTGTATATTTCTTTTTTTGCTTCAAGGTAGATTTTATTCCTCTTTTATGTATTTATAGATATAAGCATGGAAATAATTCATTCATATAAATACATCTGGTGAAGGGAAACACTTTTATCTGTTTTATTTTTAAATTTTATTTATTTTCCATAATTTTGTAATTTAATTTATTTTTTTTATTTATACGGCAGGATATTATTAGTTATCTATTTTAGACATATACATGTATACAAGTCAATCCCAATCCCGCAACTCATCCCAGCAGCACCACCCCATGGCTTCACCCCTTTGGTGTCCATACGTGTGTTCTCTACCTCTGTGTCTCTATTTCTGCCCTGCCAACCGGTTCATCTGTACCATTTTTCTAGGTTCCACATGTATGCATTATATCTACAATATTTGTTTTTCTCTTTCCGACTTACTTCACTCTGTATGACAGTCTCTAGATCCATCCACGTCTCTACAAATGACCCAGTTTCATTCCTTTGTATGGCTGAGTAATATTCCATTTTATATATGCACCACATCTTTATCCATTCGTCTGGCTGTGGGCATTTAGGTTGCTTCCATTACCTGGCTATGGTAACTAGTTCTGCAATGAACATTGTGGTGAATGGGTCTTTTTGACTTATGGTTTTCTCTGGGTATATGCCCAGAAGTGGGATTGCTGGATCATATGGTAATTCTATCTTTAGTTTTTTAAGGAACGTCCATACCGTTCTCCATAGTGACTGTATCACTTTACATTCCCACCAATAGTGGAAGAGGGTTCCTTTTCTCCACACCCTCCCCAGCATTTGTTGTTTGTAGATTTTCTGATGATGCCCATTCTAACAGGTGTGAGGTGATACCTCATTGTAGTTTTGATTTGCATTTCTCTAATAATGAGAGATGTTGAGCAGCATTTCATGTGCGTCTTGGCCATCTCTGTGTCTTCTTTGAAGAAGTGTCTATTTAGATCTTCTAGCCATTTTTGTATTGGGTTGTTTGTTTTTTTAAGATTAAGCTGCATGAGCTGTTTCTATATATTGGAGATTAAACCTTTGTCCATTGATTCGTTTGCAAATGTTTTCTCCCATTCTGAGGGTTGCCTTTTTCCATTCCCGTTTTTTAACAAAAAAGAAAGAAAGAAAAAGAAGCAGAACACAAATGTGTGTAAAATATGCCTCTTGAAACTGTCGTTTTGAAATATGAACGTCTTTTGTATTTTGGGGTCGATATACGACCCCAGGATTTGTTTTCAGGGCAGGTGTCATTTACAGGCCTGCAATTCTTTTGAATATCAAGTGACCATTAGCGCTGGGATTAAAGCTGCTGTTGTGTGAAACGGCCACAAGGTGGCAGCAGTTCTCCTTTACCAAATCTGGTTACTAGGACAACAGAGCCTCAATGCAAGTCGTGTTCTAGCTTGTAATTTAGAATGGAATGTGCCAGGTAAAAGCCCCTTACGTTTGTCTCACTACTTCTTGTTCGTACTTTTAATTTAATTTTTATTTCTTATCACAACAAGTTGGATTACAATGTTTGGCTTGTTGTAGGTGTGCAAGATGTGGTTCTTTGACACATATACATATGTCTGTTCTTCCTGGGATCCTTTGCCCATGTACGTTATGACAGAATGTTGAGTAGTCTTCTCTTGGTATTCCGTAGGTGTTTGGTGATTATATATTTCACCTGTGTTTGTATATGTCCGTGAAGCGCAATATCCTAATGTATGCAATCCTCACACCTTTCCATTGGGGAACCATCAGTTTGTTTAATGAATCTGTCATTGCCCTTCTCTGTGGAAATATCTTCACTGGTGTCAATTTTTCAGTAACACCTATAAGTGATATCATACGATATGTGTCTTTCTGTTTCTGACTTACTACAAGTCACGTGATTACCTCTAGCCTCATCTACGGTGCTGCAAATGGCACTGTGTCCTTTTTTTCCTTGGCTAATATTCTGTCTGTATATGGACCGGTTCTTCTTTGTCCGCTCATCTGTTGATGGACTTTTTGGTTGCTTCCATGTCATGGCTATTGTAATGCTGCGGCAATGCACATTTGCCTGCCTGTGTCTTTCCAATTCTGTCTTCTTAGGTCATAGGCCCAGGAGTGGGCCTGCTGGATCATATGGTAGCAAAACGTTTACCTTGTAGAGGCACCTCCATTCTGTTCTCATTAGTGGCTCTTACCAGGTTACGTCCCACCTGAGGTTGAGGTTATGCTCTTCTCCACAACACCTTCAGCGTTTATTGTTTCTAGTATTTTTGCGGATGTATACTCTGACTCGTGTGAGCTGATACCACTTTGTGGTTGGATTTGCATGTGTCTCATAACCCCTTGAAATTGAACTTTCTGGCATGTCCTTCTTTTCTTCAAACTGTGAGTACCGCTTACCTCTTCAAATTGTTTTTGTGAAGTATGTGTGACACTTAGAAATAGTTTGGCCATTACCTCCCTCAAGACATTTTGAGGGCAGGTTACATTTACAGCCCTCCAGTACTGGTGCATATGAAGTGAACCTTACCACAGGTTTTAAAGCTGCTGTTGCAGGAAATGGCCAGAGGGCGGCAGCATTTCTGCTTTTCCCAATCTGGTAACTAGGGAAACAGACCATCTAGGCAGTGGTGTTCCTCGGTTATATATTCGAGTGGAGTGTGCCCCCAAAAGCTGATGTCTCCTTACTCATGTTTGTTTTATAACTTGAATTTATAGTTTTTTATTGGAGTCATATTCCATTGTGTGCATGGACCACTTCTTCTTTGTGCATTCCTCTATTGATGGACATTTTCGTAGCTTCCAAGTTTTGGCTATGGTAAATATTGCTGGGGTGCAGGATTGCCACCCTGTGTCGTTTGTTTTTTTGCTGTACGTGGGCCTCTTGCTTCCGTGCACCCTCCCATTGCAGAGCACAGGCTCTGGATGTGCAGGCCCAGCAGCCGTAGCTCACGGCACCAGGCACTCCGCGGCATGTGTGATCGTCCCTAACCGGGGCATGATCCCGTGTCCCCTGCATTGGCAGGCAGACTCTCAACCACTGTGCCACCAGTGAAAACCAGCCTGTGTCTTTTTGATTCTCATCCCCTCAGGCGATAGGCCCAGCAGTGGGTATGCTTGATTGAATGGGAGCTCAGTATTTACCTTTACAAAGCACCACCTTTTTGTTTTCATTACTGGCTCTTACCATGTCCCACGTTGAACCAAGGGTAGGTACTTCTCCAAAACCCCTTCAGCATTTATTGTTTGCAGAATTTTTGCTGATGGCCATTCTGACTGGTGTGAGCTGATAAGTTTTTGTAATTTGGATTTGCATATCTTTAATACTTCCTAATGTTCAGCATTTTTCCATGCCTTTTTAAATTTCTGGTACAGAAAAACAGAAAACAACAGAGAGTACAATTAACCTCTTGCAATTGTCTTCTTGGATGGTTGCCCTCTTTTGAATTGTTTGGTCAATTTTCGACCCCAGAATTGTTTCTGAGGGCAGGTGTCATTCACAGGCCTGCAATGAGTGTGAAGATTTAGTGACCATTAGCACTGGGTTTAAAGCTGCTGTTGTGGGAAATGGCCATAAGGTGGCAGCATTTCTCCATTCCCAAATCTGGTTACTAGGGCAGCAGAGCCTTTCTGGGACCAATGGAATACAGAAGAAGGCATCCTTGAAGTCTAATAAAGAATAGCATGTCCTGGTGGATGGTAGAATGACCATCAGGGTGTAGGAATTAGGAACTACTGGATGTATATCCTCGGTGGCTTCACTGAGTGTCCTGACATCCTTTACCAGGTCCCCAGCAGCCCACGGGGCTCTCGTGGTCAGGGCAATCGCAGTTTATGGAGCTCACCTGCGCAACTACCCAGCAGCCCATGGGGCTCTCGTGGTCAGGCCCCTCCCAGGATATGGGGCTCACCTGGGCAGGTCCCAGCAGCCCACGGAGCTCTTTTGGTCAGGCCACTCCCAGGATATGGAGCTCACCTGTGCAACTACCCAGCAGCCCATGGGGCTCTCGTAGTCAGGCCCCTCCCAGGATACGGAGCTCCCCTGGGCAGGTACGCCAGCAGGGCTAGGCACACAGGAACCGTGCACATGGCCCGCATTGGAGAGCACCTCAGATCGACTGTCACTCAGAGCTGACACAGAGCACCTTAGAGCAGGACTTGCACTAACAAACAGCAGCTCCGACAGTTCTGTGACTCTGGGCATCACTCTGTGCGGCCTCCCTCTGCCTGGTCTTCCAGAGACTTCCACTGCAGCCTGGGCACCAGGCCTCTGTCTCCACCCATCAGCCGTCCTCTCCCTGACTCCTGGATTCCTCTCATTAGGAGAGGGTCTTCTTGAAGTTGTCTCCCACTCATGGGCCAGATAAAATGATTAGAAAACAAGCCGGAGCTGCAGCCCCTTGTCTATCCTGACTCTCAGGAGCCCACACGTGTTCCTTGGACCTGGCCGGTTCAGCGAGGTCCAGTTTCTGCAATGTGAGCCCCTGAGGGGTGAGGATTAGCTGAACTGGGCAGCCTGACACTGCCAGCCAGCCCTCCCCAGGTGTGCCTGGGTTGAGGTCAATAGAAACACCACTCCAGGCAGCAAGAGCCCCTGCAGCTGTGCCTGATGCCATATTCTCTGCCCCATCAGCAGACTCGGGGCTGTGCTGGTGGGAGGGAGTGAGGGGCCATGGCTTTGTGGGGGGCCCGGTGTGAGTGGGTCTCTGCTGGACTTTCTGCAGGAGTTGCCAGGCTGCCACCTTCTAAAGAAGAGGATGTGTCACCATACCTTCTGCTGGAATTTCTCCACTGGCAGAGGTGAGGAAGGAAAAAATCTGTTGGGTCTGGGACAGGAGGGGTATCTCAGGCAGGGAAATGGAAAGCTTCCAGAAGAGCGCCCGGTGCCAGGACCATCCTGGCTGTCCTGCAGGCACCAAGTCGGTCTGCATGCTGTCACTGGTGTGGCTCCACGGCCCTTCCTCTAGGCTTTCAAGTCCTTGTACATATTCAGGTGTTTTACTTGGGAAGGGTGGGAACAGTTTAGCAGCAGCTGGCTTGGGGCTCAGCTCACGTTTACTCACAGACGCCTCGGCATGGTCCCCCAGCTTTGCAATGAGGAAGCTGCTTGCGGGGGCGCTGCTGGCTTCATGGTAGATGATTCCCCACCTCTGACCATCTTCAGAATTGTTTACCCCTGGAGCAAGTGCCTGATAGGGTTTTCCTCTGTATAACTGGTTTTCCTCTGTATATTTCTTTTTTTGCTTCAAGGTAGATTTTATTCCTCTTTTATGTATTTATAGATATAAGCATGGAAATAATTCATTCATATAAATACATCTGGTGAAGGGAAACACTTTTATCTGTTTTATTTTTAAATTTTATTTATTTTCCATAATTTTGTAATTTAATTTATTTTTTTATTTATACGGCAGGATATTATTAGTTATCTATTTTAGACATATACATGTATACAAGTCAATCCCAATCCCGCAACTCATCCCAGCAGCACCACCCCATGGCTTCACCCCTTTGGTGTCCATACGTGTGTTCTCTACCTCTGTGTCTCTATTTCTGCCCTGCCAACCGGTTCATCTGTACCATTTTTCTAGGTTCCACATGTATGCATTATATCTACAATATTTGTTTTTCTCTTTCCGACTTACTTCACTCTGTATGACAGTCTCTAGATCCATCGACGTCTCTACAAATGACCCAGTTTCATTCCTTTGTATGGCTGAGTAATATTCCATTTTATATATGCACCACATCTTTATCCATTCGTCTGGCTGTGGGCATTTAGGTTGCTTCCATTACCTGGCTATGGTAACTAGTTCTGCAATGAACATTGTGGTGAATGGGTCTTTTTGACTTATGGTTTTCTCTGGGTATATGCCCAGAAGTGGGATTGCTGGATCATATGGTAATTCTATCTTTAGTTTTTTAAGGAACGTCCATACTGTTCTCCATAGTGACCGTATCACTTTACATTCCCACCAATAGTGGAAGAGGGTTCCTTTTCTCCACACCCTCCCCAGCATTTGTTGTTTGTAGATTTTCTGATGATGCCCATTCTAACAGGTGTGAGGTGATACCTCATTGTAGTTTTGATTTGCATTTCTCTAATAATGAGAGATGTTGAGCAGCATTTCATGTGCGTCTTGGCCATCTCTGTGTCTTCTTTGAAGAAGTGTCTATTTAGATCTTCTAGCCATTTTTGTATTGGGTTGTTTGTTTTTTTAAGATTAAGCTGCATGAGCTGTTTCTATATATTGGAGATTAAACCTTTGTCCATTGATTCGTTTGCAAATGTTTTCTCCCATTCTGAGGGTTGCCTTTTTCCATTCCCGTTTTTTAACAAAAAAGAAAGAAAGAAAAAGAAGCAGAACACAAATGTGTGTAAAATATGCCTCTTGAAACTGTCGTTTTGAAATATGAACGTCTTTTGTATTTTGGGGTCGATATACGACCCCAGGATTTGTTTTCAGGGCAGGTGTCATTTACAGGCCTGCAATTCTTTTGAATATCAAGTGACCATTAGCGCTGGGATTAAAGCTGCTGTTGTGTGAAACGGCCACAAGGTGGCAGCAGTTCTCCTTTACCAAATCTGGTTACTAGGACAACAGAGCCTCAATGCAAGTCGTGTTCTAGCTTGTAATTTAGAATGGAATGTGCCAGGTAAAAGCCCCTTACGTTTGTCTCACTACTTCTTGTTCGTACTTTTAATTTAATTTTTATTTCTTATCACAGCAAGTTGGATTACAATGTTTGGCTTGTTGTAGGTGTGCAAGATGTGGTTCTTTGACACATATACATATGTCTGTTCTTCCTGGGATCCTTTGCCCATGTACGTTATGACAGAATGTTGAGTAGTCTTCTCTTGGTATTCCGTAGGTGTTTGGTGATTATATATTTCACCTGTGTTTGTATATGTCCGTGAAGCGCAATATCCTAATGTATGCAATCCTCACACCTTTCCATTGGGGAACCATCAGTTTGTTTAATGAATCTGTCATTGCCCTTCTCTGTGGAAATATCTTCACTGGTGTCAATTTTTCAGTAACACCTATAAGTGATATCATACGATATGTGTCTTTCTGTTTCTGACTTACTACAAGTCACGTGATTACCTCTAGCCTCATCTACGGTGCTGCAAATGGCACTGTGTCCTTTTTTTCCTTGGCTAATATTCTGTCTGTATATGGACCGGTTCTTCTTTGTCCGCTCATCTGTTGATGGACTTTTTGGTTGCTTCCATGTCATGGCTATTGTAATGCTGCGGCAATGCACATTTGCCTGCCTGTGTCTTTCCAATTCTGTCTTCTTAGGTCATAGGCCCAGGAGTGGGCCTGCTGGATCATATGGTAGCAAAACGTTTACCTTGTAGAGGCACCTCCATTCTGTTCTCATTAGTGGCTCTTACCAGGTTACGTCCCACCTGAGGTTGAGGTTATGCTCTTCTCCACAACACCTTCAGCGTTTATTGTTTCTAGTATTTTTGCGGATGTATACTCTGACTCGTGTGAGCTGATACCACTTTGTGGTTGGATTTGCATGTGTCTCATAACCCCTTGAAATTGAACTTTCTGGCATGTCCTTCTTTTCTTCAAACTGTGAGTACCGCTTACCTCTTCAAATTGTTTTTGTGAAGTATGTGTGACACTTAGAAATAGTTTGGCCATTACCTCCCTCAAGACATTTTGAGGGCAGGTTACATTTACAGCCCTCCAGTACTGGTGCATATGAAGTGAACCTTAGCACAGGTTTTAAAGCTGCTGTTGCAGGAAATGGCCAGAGGGCGGCAGCATTTCTGCTTTTCCCAATCTGGTAACTAGGGAAACAGACCATCTAGGCAGTGGTGTTCCTCGGTTATATATTCGAGTGGAGTGTGCCCCCAAAAGCTGATGTCTCCTTACTCATGTTTGTTTTATAACTTGAATTTATAGTTTTTTATTGGAGTCATATTCCATTGTGTGCATGGACCACTTCTTCTTTGTGCATTCCTCTATTGATGGACATTTTCGTAGCTTCCAAGTTTTGGCTATGGTAAATATTGCTGGGGTGCAGGATTGCCACCCTGTGTCGTTTGTTTTTTTGCTGTACATGGGCCTCTTGCTTCCGTGCACCCTCCCATTGCAGAGCACAGGCTCTGGATGTGCAGGCCCAGCAGCCGTAGCTCACGGCACCAGGCGCTCCGCGGCTTGTGTGATCGTCCCTAACCGGGGCATGATCCCGTGTCCCCTGCATTGGCAGGCAGACTCTCAACCACTGTGCCACCAGTGAAAACCAGCCTGTGTCTTTTTGATTCTCATCCCCTCAGGCGATAGGCCCAGCAGTGGGTATGCTTGATTGAATGGGAGCTCAGTATTTACCTTTACAAAGCACCACCTTTTTGTTTTCATTACTGGCTCTTACCATGTCCCACGTTGAACCAAGGGTAGGTACTTCTCCAAAACCCCTTCAGCATTTATTGTTTGCAGAATTTTTGCTGATGGCCATTCTGACTGGTGTGAGCTGATAAGTTTTTGTAATTTGGATTTGCATATCTTTAATTCTTCCTAATGTTCAGCATTTTTCCATGCCTTTTTAAATTTCTGGTACAGAAAAACAGAAAACAACAGAGAGTACAATTAACCTCTTGCAATTGTCTTCTTGGATGGTTGCCCTCTTTTGAATTGTTTGGTCAATTTTCGACCCCAGGATTGTTTCTGAGGGCAGGTGTCATTCACAGGCCTGCAATGAGTGTGAAGATTTAGTGACCATTAGCACTGGGTTTAAAGCTGCTGTTGTGGGAAATGGCCACAAGGCGGCAGCATTTCTCCGTTCCCAAATCTGGTTACTAGGGCAGCAGAGCCTTTCTGGGACCAATGGAATACAGAAGAAGGCATCCTTGAAGTCTAATACAGAATAGCATGTCCTTGTGGACGGTAGAATGACCAGCAGGGTGTAGGAATTAGGAACTACTGGATGTATATCCTCGGTGGCTTCACTGAGTGTCCTGACATCCTTTACCAGGTCCCCAGCAGCCCACGGGGCTCTCGTGGTCAGGGCAATCGCAGTTTATGGAGCTCACCTGCACAACTACCCAGCAGCCCATGGGGCTCTCGTGGTCAGGCCCCTCCCAGGATATGGGGCTCACCTGGGCAGGTCCCAGCAGCCCACGGAGCTCTTTTGGTCAGGCCACTCCCAGGATATGGAGCTCACCTGTGCAACTACCCAGCAGCCCATGGGGCTCTCGTGGTCAGGCCCCTCCCAGGATACGGAGCTCCCCTGGGCAGGTACGCCAGCAGGGCTAGGCACACAGGAACCGTGCACATGGCCCACATTGGAGAGCACCTCAGATCGCCTGTCACTCAGAGCTGACACAGAGCACCTTAGAGCAGGACTTGCACTAACAAACAGCAGCTCTGACAGTTCTGTGACTCTGGGCATCACTCTGTGCGGCCTCCCTCTGCCTGGTCTTCCAGAGAGTTCCACTGCAGCCTGGGCACCAGGCCTCTGTCTCCACCCATCAGCCGTCCTCTCCCTGACTCCTGGATTCCTCTCATTAGGAGAGGGTCTTCTTGAAGTTGTCTCCCACTCATGGGCCAGATAAAATGATTAGAAAACAAGCCGGAGCTGCAGCCCCTTGTCTATCCTGACTCTCAGGAGCCCACACGTGTTCCTTGGACCTGGCCGGTTCAGCGAGGTCCATTTTCTGCAATGTGAGCCCCTGAGGGGTGAGGATTAGCTGAACTGGGCAGCCTGACACTGCCAGCCAGCCCTCCCCAGGTGTGCCTGGGTTGAGGTCAATAGAAACACCACTCCAGGCAGCAAGAGCCCCTGCAGCTGTGCCTGATGCCATATTCTCTGCCCCATCAGCAGACTCGGGGCTGTGCTGGTGGGAGGGAGGGAGGGGCCATGGCTTTGTGGGGGGCCCGGTGTGAGTGGGTCTCTGCTGGACTTTCTGCAGGAGTTGCCAGGCTGCCACCTTCTAAAGAAGAGGATGTGTCACCATACCTTCTGCTGGAATTTCTCCACTGGCAGAGGTGAGGAAGGAAAAAATCTGTTGGGTCTGGGACAGGAGGGGTATCTCAGGCAGGGAAATGGAAAGCTTCCAGAAGAGCGCCCGGTGCCAGGACCATCCTGGCTGTCCTGCAGGCACCAAGTTGGTCTGCATGCTGTCACTGGTGTGGCTCCACGGCCCTTCCTCTAGGCTTTCAAGTCCTTGTACATATTCAGGTGTTTTACCTGGGAAGGGTGGGAACAGTTTAGCAGCAGCTGGCTTGGGGCTCAGCTCACGTTTACTCACAGACGCCTCGGCATGGTCCCCCAGCTTTGCAATGAGGAAGCTGCTTGCGGGGGCGCTGCTGGCTTCATGGTAGATGATTCCCCACCTCTGACCATCTTCAGAATTGTTTACCCCTGGAGCAAGTGCCTGATAGGGTTTTCCTCTGTATAACTGGTTTTCCTCTGTATATTTCTTTTTTTGCTTCAAGGTAGATTTTATTCCTCTTTTATGTATTTATAGATATAAGCATGGAAATAATTCATTCATATAAATACATCTGGTGAAGGGAAACACTTTTATCTGTTTTATTTTTAAATTTTATTTATTTTCCATAATTTTGTAATTTAATTTATTTTTTTTATTTATACGGCAGGATATTATTAGTTATCTATTTTAGACATATACATGTATACACGTCAATCCCAATCCCGCAACTCATCCCAGCAGCACCACCCCATGGCTTCGCCCCTTTGGTGTCCATACGTGTGTTCTCTACCTCTGTGTCTCTATTTCTGCCCTGCCAACCGGTTCATCTGTACCATTTTTCTAGGTTCCACATGTATGCATTATATCTACAATATTTGTTTTTCTCTTTCCGACTTACTTCACTCTGTATGACAGTCTCTAGATCCATCGACGTCTCTACAAATGACCCAGTTTCATTCCTTTGTATGGCTGAGTAATATTCCATTTTATATATGCACCACATCTTTATCCATTCGTCTGGCTGTGGGCATTTAGGTTGCTTCCATTACCTGGCTATGGTAACTAGTTCTGCAATGAACATTGTGGTGAATGGGTCTTTTTGACTTATGGTTTTCTCTGGGTATATGCCCAGAAGTGGGATTGCTGGATCATATGGTAATTCTATCTTTAGTTTTTTAAGGAACGTCCATACTGTTCTCCATAGTGACTGTATCACTTTACATTCCCACCAATAGTGGAAGAGGGTTCCTTTTCTCCACACCCTCCCCAGCATTTGTTGTTTGTAGATTTTCTGATGATGCCCATTCTAACAGGTGTGAGGTGATACCTCATTGTAGTTTTGATTTGCATTTCTCTAATAATGAGAGATGTTGAGCAGCATTTCATGTGCGTCTTGGCCATCTCTGTGTCTTCTTTGAAGAAGTGTCTATTTAGATCTTCTAGCCATTTTTGTATTGGGTTGTTTGTTTTTTTAAGATTAAGCTGCATGAGCTGTTTCTATATATTGGAGATTAAACCTTTGTCCATTGATTCGTTTGCAAATGTTTTCTCCCATTCTGAGGGTTGCCTTTTTCCATTCCCGTTTTTTAACAAAAAAGAAAGAAAGAAAAAGAAGCAGAACACAAATGTGTGTAAAATATGCCTCTTGAAACTGTCGTTTTGAAATATGAACGTCTTTTGTATTTTGGGGTCGATATACGACCCCAGGATTTGTTTTCAGGGCAGGTGTCATTTACAGGCCTGCAATTCTTTTGAATATCAAGTGACCATTAGCGCTGGGATTAAAGCTGCTGTTGTGTGAAACGGCCACAAGGTGGCAGCAGTTCTCCTTTACCAAATCTGGTTACTAGGACAACAGAGCCTCAATGCAAGTCGTGTTCTAGCTTGTAATTTAGAATGGAATGTGCCAGGTAAAAGCCCCTTACGTTTGTCTCACTACTTCTTGTTCGTACTTTTAATTTAATTTTTATTTCTTATCACAGCAAGTTGGATTACAATGTTTGGCTTGTTGTAGGTGTGCAAGATGTGGTTCTTTGACACATATACATATGTCTGTTCTTCCTGGGATCCTTTGCCCATGTACGTTATGACAGAATGTTGAGTAGTCTTCTCTTGGTATTCCGTAGGTGTTTGGTGATTATATATTTCACCTGTGTTTGTATATGTCCGTGAAGCGCAATATCCTAATGTATGCAATCCTCACACCTTTCCATTGGGGAACCATCAGTTTGTTTAATGAATCTGTCATTGCCCTTCTCTGTGGAAATATCTTCACTGGTGTCAATTTTTCAGTAACACCTATAAGTGATATCATACGATATGTGTCTTTCTGTTTCTGACTTACTACAAGTCACGTGATTACCTCTAGCCTCATCTACGGTGCTGCAAATGGCACTGTGTCCTTTTTTTCCTTGGCTAATATTCTGTCTGTATATGGACCGGTTCTTCTTTGTCCGCTCATCTGTTGATGGACTTTTTGGTTGCTTCCATGTCATGGCTATTGTAATGCTGCGGCAATGCACATTTGCCTGCCTGTGTCTTTCCAATTCTGTCTTCTTAGGTCATAGGCCCAGGAGTGGGCCTGCTGGATCATATGGTAGCAAAACGTTTACCTTGTAGAGGCACCTCCATTCTGTTCTCATTAGTGGCTCTTACCAGGTTACGTCCCACCTGAGGTTGAGGTTATGCTCTTCTCCACAACACCTTCAGCGTTTATTGTTTCTAGTATTTTTGCGGATGTATACTCTGACTCGTGTGAGCTGATACCACTTTGTGGTTGGATTTGCATGTGTCTCATAACCCCTTGAAATTGAACTTTCTGGCATGTCCTTCTTTTCTTCAAACTGTGAGTACCGCTTACCTCTTCAAATTGTTTTTGTGAAGTATGTGTGACACTTAGAAATAGTTTGGCCATTACCTCCCTCAAGACATTTTGAGGGCAGGTTACATTTACAGCCCTCCAGTACTGGTGCATATGAAGTGAACCTTAGCACAGGTTTTAAAGCTGCTGTTGCAGGAAATGGCCAGAGGGCGGCAGCATTTCTGCTTTTCCCAATCTGGTAAGTAGGGAAACAGACCATCTAGGCAGTGGTGTTCCTCGGTTATATATTCGAGTGGAGTGTGCCCCCAAAAGCTGATGTCTCCTTACTCATGTTTGTTTTATAACTTGAATTTATAGTTTTTTATTGGAGTCATATTCCATTGTGTGCATGGACCACTTCTTCTTTGTGCATTCCTCTATTGATGGACATTTTCGTAGCTTCCAAGTTTTGGCTATGGTAAATATTGCTGGGGTGCAGGATTGCCACCCTGTGTCGTTTGTTTTTTTGCTGTACGTGGGCCTCTTGCTTCCGTGCACCCTCCCATTGCAGAGCACAGGCTCTGGATGTGCAGGCCCAGCAGCCGTAGCTCACGGCACCAGGCGCTCCGCGTCATGTGTGATCGTCCCTAACCGGGGCATGATCCCGTGTCCCCTGCATTGGCAGGCAGACTCTCAACCACTGTGCCACCAGTGAAAACCAGCCTGTGTCTTTTTGATTCTCATCCCCTCAGGCGATAGGCCCAGCAGTGGGTATGCTTGATTGAATGGGAGCTCAGTATTTACCTTTACAAAGCACCACCTTTTTGTTTTCATTACTGGCTCTTACCATGTCCCACGTTGAACCAAGGGTAGGTACTTCTCCAAAACCCCTTCAGCATTTATTGTTTGCAGAATTTTTGCTGATGGCCATTCTGACTGGTGTGAGCTGATAAGTTTTTGTAATTTGGATTTGCATATCTTTAATACTTCCTAATGTTCAGCATTTTTCCATGCCTTTTTAAATTTCTGGTACAGAAAAACAGAAAACAACAGAGAGTACAATTAACCTCTTGCAATTGTCTTCTTGGATGGTTGCCCTCTTTTGAATTGTTTGGTCAATTTTCGACCCCAGGATTGTTTCTGAGGGCAGGTGTCATTCACAGGCCTGCAATGAGTGTGAAGATTTAGTGACCATTAGCACTGGGTTTAAAGCTGCTGTTGTGGGAAATGGCCACAAGGCGGCAGCATTTCTCCATTCCCAAATCTGGTTACTAGGGCAGCAGAGCCTTTCTGGGACCAATGGAATACAGAAGAAGGCATCCTTGAAGTCTAATACAGAATAGCATGTCCTGGTGGATGGTAGAATGACCATCAGGGTGTAGGAATTAGGAACTACTGGATGTATATCCTCGGTGGCTTCACTGAGTGTCCTGACATCCTTTACCAGGTCCCCAGCAGCCCACGGGGCTCTCGTGGTCAGGGCAATCGCAGTTTATGGAGCTCACCTGCACAACTACCCAGCAGCCCATGGGGCTCTCGTGGTCAGGCCCCTCCCAGGATATGGGGCTCACCTGGGCAGGTCCCAGCAGCCCACGGAGCTCTTTTGGTCAGGCCACTCCCAGGATATGGAGCTCACCTGTGCAACTACCCAGCAGCCCATGGGGCTCTTGTGGTCAGGCCCCTCCCAGGATACGGAGCTCCCCTGGGCAGGTACGCCAGCAGGGCTAGGCACACAGGAACCGTGCACATGGCCCGCATTGGAGAGCACCTCAGATCGCCTGTCACTCAGAGCTGACACAGAGCACCTTAGAGCAGGACTTGCACTAACAAACAGCAGCTCCGACAGTTCTGTGACTCTGGGCATCACTCTGTGCGGCCTCCCTCTGCCTGGTCTTCCAGAGACTTCCACTGCAGCCTGGGCACCAGGCCTCTGTCTCCACCCATCAGCCGTCCTCTCCCTGACTCCTGGATTCCTCTCATTAGGAGAGGGTCTTCTTGAAGTTGTCTCCCACTCATGGGCCAGATAAAATGATTAGAAAACAAGCCGGAGCTGCAGCCCCTTGTCTATCCTGACTCTCAGGAGCCCACACGTGTTCCTTGGACCTGGCCGGTTCAGCGAGGTCCAGTTTCTGCAATGTGAGCCCCTGAGGGGTGAGGATTAGCTGAACTGGGCAGCCTGACACTGCCAGCCAGCCCTCCCCAGGTGTGCCTGGGTTGAGGTCAATAGAAACACCACTCCAGGCAGCAAGAGCCCCTGCAGCTGTGCCTGATGCCATATTCTCTGCCCCATCAGCAGACTCGGGGCTGTGCTGGTGGGAGGGAGTGAGGGGCCACGGCTTTGTGGGGGGCCCGGTGTGAGTGGGTCTCTGCTGGACTTTCTGCAGGAGTTGCCAGGCTGCCACCTTCTAAAGAAGAGGATGTGTCACCATACCTTCTGCTGGAATTTCTCCACTGGCAGAGGTGAGGAAGGAAAAAATCTGTTGGGTCTGGGACAGGAGGGGTATCTCAGGCAGGGAAATGGAAAGCTTCCAGAAGAGCGCCCGGTGCCAGGACCATCCTGGCTGTCCTGCAGGCACCAAGTCGGTCTGCATGCTGTCACTGGTGTGGCTCCACGGCCCTTCCTCTAGGCTTTCAAGTCCTTGTACATATTCAGGTGTTTTACTTGGGAAGGGTGGGAACAGTTTAGCAGCAGCTGGCTTGGGGCTCAGCTCACGTTTACTCACAGACGCCTCGGCATGGTCCCCCAGCTTTGCAATGAGGAAGCTGCTTGCGGGGGCGCTGCTGGCTTCATGGTAGATGATTCCCCACCTCTGACCATCTTCAGAATTGTTTACCCCTGGAGCAAGTGCCTGATAGGGTTTTCCTCTGTATAACTGGTTTTCCTCTGTATATTTCTTTTTTTGCTTCAAGGTAGATTTTATTCCTCTTTTATGTATTTATAGATATAAGCATGGAAATAATTCATTCATATAAATACATCTGGTGAAGGGAAACACTTTTATCTGTTTTATTTTTAAATTTTATTTATTTTCCATAATTTTGTAATTTAATTTATTTTTTTATTTATACGGCAGGATATTATTAGTTATCTATTTTAGACATATACATGTATACAAGTCAATCCCAATCCCACAACTCATCCCAGCAGCACCACCCCATGGCTTCACCCCTTTGGTGTCCATACGTGTGTTCTCTACCTCTGTGTCTCTATTTCTGCCCTGCCAACCGGTTCATCTGTACCATTTTTCTAGGTTCCACATGTATGCATTATATCTACAATATTTGTTTTTCTCTTTCCGACTTACTTCACTCTGTATGACAGTCTCTAGATCCATCGACGTCTCTACAAATGACCCAGTTTCATTCCTTTGTATGGCTGAGTAATATTCCATTTTATATATGCACCACATCTTTATCCATTCGTCTGGCTGTGGGCATTTAGGTTGCTTCCATTACCTGGCTATGGTAACTAGTTCTGCAATGAACATTGTGGTGAATGGGTCTTTTTGACTTATGGTTTTCTCTGGGTATATGCCCAGAAGTGGGATTGCTGGATCATATGGTAATTCTATCTTTAGTTTTTTAAGGAACGTCCATACTGTTCTCCATAGTGACCGTATCACTTTACATTCCCACCAATAGTGGAAGAGGGTTCCTTTTCTCCACACCCTCCCCAGCATTTGTTGTTTGTAGATTTTCTGATGATGCCCATTCTAACAGGTGTGAGGTGATACCTCATTGTAGTTTTGATTTGCATTTCTCTAATAATGAGAGATGTTGAGCAGCATTTCATGTGCGTCTTGGCCATCTCTGTGTCTTCTTTGAAGAAGTGTCTATTTAGATCTTCTAGCCATTTTTGTATTGGGTTGTTTGTTTTTTTAAGATTAAGCTGCATGAGCTGTTTCTATATATTGGAGATTAAACCTTTGTCCATTGATTCGTTTGCAAATGTTTTCTCCCATTCTGAGGGTTGCCTTTTTCCATTCCCGTTTTTTAACAAAAAAGAAAGAAAGAAAAAGAAGCAGAACACAAATGTGTGTAAAATATGCCTCTTGAAACTGTCGTTTTGAAATATGAACGTCTTTTGTATTTTGGGGTCGATATACGACCCCAGGATTTGTTTTCAGGGCAGGTGTCATTTACAGGCCTGCAATTCTTTTGAATATCAAGTGACCATTAGCGCTGGGATTAAAGCTGCTGTTGTGTGAAACGGCCACAAGGTGGCAGCAGTTCTCCTTTACCAAATCTGGTTACTAGGACAACAGAGCCTCAATGCAAGTCGTGTTCTAGCTTGTAATTTAGAATGGAATGTGCCAGGTAAAAGCCCCTTACGTTTGTCTCACTACTTCTTGTTCGTACTTTTAATTTAATTTTTATTTCTTATCACAACAAGTTGGATTACAATGTTTGGCTTGTTGTAGGTGTGCAAGATGTGGTTCTTTGACACATATACATATGTCTGTTCTTCCTGGGATCCTTTGCCCATGTACGTTATGACAGAATGTTGAGTAGTCTTCTCTTGGTATTCCGTAGGTGTTTGGTGATTATATATTTCACCTGTGTTTGTATATGTCCGTGAAGCGCAATATCCTAATGTATGCAATCCTCACACCTTTCCATTGGGGAACCATCAGTTTGTTTAATGAATCTGTCATTGCCCTTCTCTGTGGAAATATCTTCACTGGTGTCAATTTTTCAGTAACACCTATAAGTGATATCATACGATATGTGTCTTTCTGTTTCTGACTTACTACAAGTCACGTGATTACCTCTAGCCTCATCTACGGTGCTGCAAATGGCACTGTGTCCTTTTTTTCCTTGGCTAATATTCTGTCTGTATATGGACCGGTTCTTCTTTGTCCGCTCATCTGTTGATGGACTTTTTGGTTGCTTCCATGTCATGGCTATTGTAATGCTGCGGCAATGCACATTTGCCTGCCTGTGTCTTTCCAATTCTGTCTTCTTAGGTCATAGGCCCAGGAGTGGGCCTGCTGGATCATATGGTAGCAAAACGTTTACCTTGTAGAGGCACCTCCATTCTGTTCTCATTAGTGGCTCTTACCAGGTTACATCCCACCTGAGGTTGAGGTTATGCTCTTCTCCACAACACCTTCAGCGTTTATTGTTTCTAGTATTTTTGCGGATGTATACTCTGACTCGTGTGAGCTGATACCACTTTGTGGTTGGATTTGCATGTGTCTCATAACCCCTTGAAATTGAACTTTCTGGCATGTCCTTCTTTTCTTCAAACTGTGAGTACCGCTTACCTCTTCAAATTGTTTTTGTGAAGTATGTGTGACACTTAGAAATAGTTTGGCCATTACCTCCCTCAAGACATTTTGAGGGCAGGTTACATTTACAGCCCTCCAGTACTGGTGCATATGAAGTGAACCTTAGCACAGGTTTTAAAGCTGCTGTTGCAGGAAATGGCCAGAGGGCGGCAGCATTTCTGCTTTTCCCAATCTGGTAAGTAGGGAAACAGACCATCTAGGCAGTGGTGTTCCTCGGTTATATATTCGAGTGGAGTGTGCCCCCAAAAGCTGATGTCTCCTTACTCATGTTTGTTTTATAACTTGAATTTATAGTTTTTTATTGGAGTCATATTCCATTGTGTGCATGGACCACTTCTTCTTTGTGCATTCCTCTATTGATGGACATTTTCGTAGCTTCCAAGTTTTGGCTATGGTAAATATTGCTGGGGTGCAGGATTGCCACCCTGTGTCGTTTGTTTTTTTGCTGTACATGGGCCTCTTGCTTCCGTGCACCCTCCCATTGCAGAGCACAGGCTCTGGATGTGCAGGCCCAGCAGCCGTAGCTCACGGCACCAGGCGCTCCGCGGCATGTGTGATCGTCCCTAACCGGGGCATGATCCCGTGTCCCCTGCATTGGCAGGCAGACTCTCAACCACTGTGCCACCAGTGAAAACCAGCCTGTGTCTTTTTGATTCTCATCCCCTCAGGCGATAGGCCCAGCAGTGGGTATGCTTGATTGAATGGGAGCTCAGTATTTACCTTTACAAAGCACCACCTTTTTGTTTTCATTACTGGCTCTTACCATGTCCCACGTTGAACCAAGGGTAGGTACTTCTCCAAAACCCCTTCAGCATTTATTGTTTGCAGAATTTTTGCTGATGGCCATTCTGACTGGTGTGAGCTGATAAGTTTTTGTAATTTGGATTTGCATATCTTTAATTCTTCCTAATGTTCAGCATTTTTCCATGCCTTTTTAAATTTCTGGTACAGAAAAACAGAAAACAGCAGAGAGTACAATTAACCTCTTGCAATTGTCTTCTTGGATGGTTGCCCTCTTTTGAATTGTTTGGTCAATTTTCGACCCCAGGATTGTTTCTGAGGGCAGGTGTCATTCACAGGCCTGCAATGAGTGTGAAGATTTAGTGACCATTAGCACTGGGTTTAAAGCTGCTGTTGTGGGAAATGGCCACAAGGCGGCAGCATTTCTCCATTCCCAAATCTGGTTACTAGGGCAGCAGAGCCTTTCTGGGACCAATGGAATACAGAAGAAGGCATCCTTGAAGTCTAATACAGAATAGCATGTCCTTGTGGACGGTAGAATGACCAGCAGGGTGTAGGAATTAGGAACTACTGGATGTATATCCTCGGTGGCTTCACTGAGTGTCCTGACATCCTTTACCAGGTCCCCAGCAGCCCACGGGGCTCTCGTGGTCAGGGCAATCGCAGTTTATGGAGCTCACCTGCACAACTACCCAGCAGCCCATGGGGCTCTCGTGGTCAGGCCCCTCCCAGGATATGGGGCTCACCTGGGCAGGTCCCAGCAGCCCACGGAGCTCTTTTGGTCAGGCCACTCCCAGGATATGGAGCTCACCTGTGCAACTACCCAGCAGCCCATGGGGCTCTCGTGGTCAGGCCCCTCCCAGGATACGGAGCTCCCCTGGGCAGGTACGCCAGCAGGGCTAGGCACACAGGAACCGTGCCCATGGCCCACATTGGAGAGCACCTCAGATCGCCTGTCACTCAGAGCTGACACAGAGCACCTTAGAGCAGGACTTGCACTAACAAACAGCAGCTCTGACAGTTCTGTGACTCTGGGCATCACTCTGTGCGGCCTCCCTCTGCCTGGTCTTCCAGAGAGTTCCACTGCAGCCTGGGCACCAGGCCTCTGTCTCCACCCATCAGCCGTCCTCTCCCTGACTCCTGGATTCCTCTCATTAGGAGAGGGTCTTCTTGAAGTTGTCTCCCACTCATGGGCCAGATAAAATGATTAGAAAACAAGCCGGAGCTGCAGCCCCTTGTCTATCCTGACTCTCAGGAGCCCACACGTGTTCCTTGGACCTGGCCGGTTCAGCGAGGTCCATTTTCTGCAATGTGAGCCCCTGAGGGGTGAGGATTAGCTGAACTGGGCAGCCTGACACTGCCAGCCAGCCCTCCCCAGGTGCGCCTGGGTTGAGGTCAATAGAAACACCACTCCAGGCAGCAAGAGCCCCTGCAGCTGTGCCTGATGCCATATTCTCTGCCCCATCAGCAGACTCGGGGCTGTGCTGGTGGGAGGGAGTGAGGGGCCATGGCTTTGTGGGGGGCCCGGTGTGAGTGGGTCTCTGCTGGACTTTCTGCAGGAGTTGCCAGGCTGCCACCTTCTAAAGAAGAGGATGTGTCACCATACCTTCTGCTGGAATTTCTCCACTGGCAGAGGTGAGGAAGGAAAAAATCTGTTGGGTCTGGGACAGGAGGGGTATCTCAGGCAGGGAAATGGAAAGCTTCCAGAAGAGCGCCCGGTGCCAGGACCATCCTGGCTGTCCTGCAGGCCCCAAGTCGGTCTGCATGCTGTCACTGGTGTGGCTCCACGGCCCTTCCTCTAGGCTTTCAAGTCCTTGTACATATTCAGGTGTTTTACTTGGGAAGGGTGGGAACAGTTTAGCAGCAGCTGGCTTGGGGCTCAGCTCACGTTTACTCACAGACGCCTCGGCATGGTCCCCCAGCTTTGCAATGAGGAAGCTGCTTGCGGGGGCGCTGCTGGCTTCATGGTAGATGATTCCCCACCTCTGACCATCTTCAGAATTGTTTACCCCTGGAGCAAGTGCCTGATAGGGTTTTCCTCTGTATAACTGGTTTTCCTCTGTAAATTTCTTTTTTTGCTTCAAGGTAGATTTTATTCCTCTTTTATGTATTTATAGATATAAGCATGGAAATAATTCATTCATATAAATACATCTGGTGAAGGGAAACACTTTTATCTGTTTTATTTTTAAATTTTATTTATTTTCCATAATTTTGTAATTTAATTTATTTTTTTTATTTATACGGCAGGATATTATTAGTTATCTATTTTAGACATATACATGTATACACGTCAATCCCAATCCCGCAACTCATCCCAGCAGCACCACCCCATGGCTTCGCCCCTTTGGTGTCCATACGTGTGTTCTCTACCTCTGTGTCTCTATTTCTGCCCTGCCAACCGGTTCATCTGTACCATTTTTCTAGGTTCCACATGTATGCATTATATCTACAATATTTGTTTTTCTCTTTCCGACTTACTTCACTCTGTATGACAGTCTCTAGATCCATCGACGTCTCTACAAATGACCCAGTTTCATTCCTTTGTATGGCTGAGTAATATTCCATTTTATATATGCACCACATCTTTATCCATTCGTCTGGCTGTGGACATTTAGGTTGCTTCCATTACCTGGCTATGGTAACTAGTTCTGCAATGAACATTGTGGTGAATGGGTCTTTTTGACTTATGGTTTTCTCTGGGTATATGCCCAGAAGTGGGATTGCTGGATCATATGGTAATTCTATCTTTAGTTTTTTAAGGAACGTCCATACTGTTCTCCATAGTGACTGTATCACTTTACATTCCCACCAATAGTGGAAGAGGGTTCCTTTTCTCCACACCCTCCCCAGCATTTGTTGTTTGTAGATTTTCTGATGATGCCCATTCTAACAGGTGTGAGGTGATACCTCATTGTAGTTTTGATTTGCATTTCTCTAATAATGAGAGATGTTGAGCAGCATTTCATGTGCGTCTTGGCCATCTCTGTGTCTTCTTTGAAGAAGTGTCTATTTAGATCTTCTAGCCATTTTTGTATTGGGTTGTTTGTTTTTTTAAGATTAAGCTGCATGAGCTGTTTCTATATATTGGAGATTAAACCTTTGTCCATTGATTCGTTTGCAAATGTTTTCTCCCGTTCTGAGGGTTGCCTTTTTCCATTCCCGTTTTTTAACAAAAAAGAAAGAAAGAAAAAGAAGCAGAACACAAATGTGTGTAAAATATGCCTCTTGAAACTGTCGTTTTGAAATATGAACGTCTTTTGTATTTTGGGGTCGATATACGACCCCAGGATTTGTTTTCAGGGCAGGTGTCATTTACAGGCCTGCAATTCTTTTGAATATCAAGTGACCATTAGCGCTGGGATTAAAGCTGCTGTTGTGTGAAACGGCCACAAGGTGGCAGCAGTTCTCCTTTACCAAATCTGGTTACTAGGACAACAGAGCCTCAATGCAAGTCGTGTTCTAGCTTATAATTTAGAATGGAATGTGCCAGGTAAAAGCCCCTTACGTTTGTCTCACTACTTCTTGTTCGTACTTTTAATTTAATTTTTATTTCTTATCACAGCAAGTTGGATTACAATGTTTGGCTTGTTGTAGGTGTGCAAGATGTGGTTCTTTGACACATATACATATGTCTGTTCTTCCTGGGATCCTTTGCCCATGTACGTTATGACAGAATGTTGAGTAGTCTTCTCTTGGTATTCCGTAGGTGTTTGGTGATTATATATTTCACCTGTGTTTGTATATGTCCGTGAAGCGCAATATCCTAATGTATGCAATCCTCACACCTTTCCATTGGGGAACCATCAGTTTGTTTAATGAATCTGTCATTGCCCTTCTCTGTGGAAATATCTTCACTGGTGTCAATTTTTCAGTAACACCTATAAGTGATATCATACGATATGTGTCTTTCTGTTTCTGACTTACTACAAGTCACGTGATTACCTCTAGCCTCATCTACGGTGCTGCAAATGGCACTGTGTCCTTTTTTTCCTTGGCTAATATTCTGTCTGTATATGGACCGGTTCTTCTTTGTCCGCTCATCTGTTGATGGACTTTTTGGTTGCTTCCATGTCATGGCTATTGTAATGCTGCGGCAATGCACATTTGCCTGCCTGTGTCTTTCCAATTCTGTCTTCTTAGGTCATAGGCCCAGGAGTGGGCCTGCTGGATCATATGGTAGCAAAACGTTTACCTTGTAGAGGCACCTCCATTCTGTTCTCATTAGTGGCTCTTACCAGGTTACGTCCCACCTGAGGTTGAGGTTATGCTCTTCTCCACAACACCTTCAGCGTTTATTGTTTCTAGTATTTTTGCGGATGTATACTCTGACTCGTGTGAGCTGATACCACTTTGTGGTTGGATTTGCATGTGTCTCATAACCCCTTGAAATTGAACTTTCTGGCATGTCCTTCTTTTCTTCAAACTGTGAGTACCGCTTACCTCTTCAAATTGTTTTTGTGAAGTATGTGTGACACTTAGAAATAGTTTGGCCATTACCTCCCTCAAGACATTTTGAGGGCAGGTTACATTTACAGCCCTCCAGTACTGGTGCATATGAAGTGAACCTTAGCACAGGTTTTAAAGCTGCTGTTGCAGGAAATGGCCAGAGGGCGGCAGCATTTCTGCTTTTCCCAATCTGGTAACTAGGGAAACAGACCATCTAGGCAGTGGTGTTCCTCGGTTATATATTCGAGTGGAGTGTGCCCCCAAAAGCTGATGTCTCCTTACTCATGTTTGTTTTATAACTTGAATTTATAGTTTTTTATTGGAGTCATATTCCATTGTGTGCATGGACCACTTCTTTGTGCATTCCTCTATTGATGGACATTTTCGTAGCTTCCAAGTTTTGGCTATGGTAAATATTGCTGGGGTGCAGGATTGCCACCCTGTGTCGTTTGTTTTTTTGCTGTACATGGGCCTCTTGCTTCCGTGCACCCTCCCATTGCAGAGCACAGGCTCTGGATGTGCAGGCCCAGCAGCGGTAGCCCACGGCACCAGGCGCTCCGCGGCTTGTGTGATCGTCCCTAACCGGGGCATGATCCCGTGTCCCCTGCATTGGCAGGCAGACTCTCAACCACTGTGCCACCAGTGAAAACCAGCCTGTGTCTTTTTGATTCTCATCCCCTCAGGCGATAGGCCCAGCAGTGGGTATGCTTGATTGAATGGGAGCTCAGTATTTACCTTTACAAAGCACCACCTTTTTGTTTTCATTACTGGCTCTTACCATGTCCCACGTTGAACCAAGGGTAGGTACTTCTCCAAAACCCCTTCAGCATTTATTGTTTGCAGAATTTTTGCTGATGGCCATTCTGACTGGTGTGAGCTGATAAGTTTTTGTAATTTGGATTTGCATATCTTTAATTCTTCCTAATGTTCAGCATTTTTCCATGCCTTTTTAAATTTCTGGTACAGAAAAACAGAAAACAACAGAGAGTACAATTAACCTCTTGCAATTGTCTTCTTGGATGGTTGCCCTCTTTTGAATTGTTTGGTCAATTTTCGACCCCAGGATTGTTTCTGAGGGCAGGTGTCATTCACAGGCCTGCAATGAGTGTGAAGATTTAGTGACCATTAGCACTGGGTTTAAAGCTGCTGTTGTGGGAAATGGCCACAAGGCGGCAGCATTTCTCCATTCCCAAATCTGGTTACTAGGGCAGCAGAGCCTTTCTGGGACCAATGGAATACAGAAGAAGGCATCCTTGAAGTCTAATACAGAATAGCATGTCCTTGTGGACGGTAGAATGACCAGCAGGGTGTAGGAATTAGGAACTACTGGATGTATATCCTCGGTGGCTTCACTGAGTGTCCTGACATCCTTTACCAGGTCCCCAGCAGCCCACGGGGCTCTCGTGGTCAGGGCAATCGCAGTTTATGGAGCTCACCTGCACAACTACCCAGCAGCCCATGGGGCTCTCGTGGTCAGGCCCCTCCCAGGATATGGGGCTCACCTGGGCAGGTCCCAGCAGCCCACGGAGCTCTTTTGGTCAGGCCACTCCCAGGATATGGAGCTCACCTGTGCAACTACCCAGCAGCCCATGGGGCTCTCGTGGTCAGGCCCCTCCCAGGATACGGAGCTCCCCTGGGCAGGTACGCCAGCAGGGCTAGGCACACAGGAACCGTGCCCATGGCCCACATTGGAGAGCACCTCAGATCGCCTGTCACTCAGAGCTGACACAGAGCACCTTAGAGCAGGACTTGCACTAACAAACAGCAGCTCTGACAGTTCTGTGACTCTGGGCATCACTCTGTGCGGCCTCCCTCTGCCTGGTCTTCCAGAGAGTTCCACTGCAGCCTGGGCACCAGGCCTCTGTCTCCACCCATCAGCCGTCCTCTCCCTGACTCCTGGATTCCTCTCATTAGGAGAGGGTCTTCTTGAAGTTGTCTCCCACTCATGGGCCAGATAAAATGATTAGAAAACAAGCCGGAGCTGCAGCCCCTTGTCTATCCTGACTCTCAGGAGCCCACACGTGTTCCTTGGACCTGGCCGGTTCAGCGAGGTCCATTTTCTGCAATGTGAGCCCCTGAGGGGTGAGGATTAGCTGAACTGGGCAGCCTGACACTGCCAGCCAGCCCTCCCCAGGTGTGCCTGGGTTGAGGTCAATAGAAACACCACTCCAGGCAGCAAGAGCCCCTGCAGCTGTGCCTGATGCCATATTCTCTGCCCCATCAGCAGACTCGGGGCTGTGCTGGTGGGAGGGAGTGAGGGGCCATGGCTTTGTGGGGGGCCCGGTGTGAGTGGGTCTCTGCTGGACTTTCTGCAGGAGTTGCCAGGCTGCCACCTTCTAAAGAAGAGGATGTGTCACCATACCTTCTGCTGGAATTTCTCCACTGGCAGAGGTGAGGAAGGAAAAAATCTGTTGGGTCTGGGACAGGAGGGGTATCTCAGGCAGGGAAATGGAAAGCTTCCAGAAGAGCGCCCGGTGCCAGGACCATCCTGGCTGTCCTGCAGGCACCAAGTCGGTCTGCATGCTGTCACTGGTGTGGCTCCACGGCCCTTCCTCTAGGCTTTCAAGTCCTTGTACATATTCAGGTGTTTTACTTGGGAAGGGTGGGAACAGTTTAGCAGCAGCTGGCTTGGGGCTCAGCTCACGTTTACTCACAGATGCCTCGGCATGGTCCCCCAGCTTTGCAATGAGGAAGCTGCTTGCGGGGGCGCTGCTGGCTTCATGGTAGATGATTCCCCACCTCTGACCATCTTCAGAATTGTTTACCCCTGGAGCAAGTGCCTGATAGGGTTTTCCTCTGTATAACTGGTTTTCCTCTGTATATTTCTTTTTTTGCTTCAAGGTAGATTTTATTCCTCTTTTATGTATTTATAGATATAAGCATGGAAATAATTCATTCATATAAATACATCTGGTGAAGGGAAACACTTTTATCTGTTTTATTTTTAAATTTTATTTATTTTCCATAATTTTGTAATTTAATTTATTTTTTTTATTTATACGGCAGGATATTATTAGTTATCTATTTTAGACATATACATGTATACACGTCAATCCCAATCCCGCAACTCATCCCAGCAGCACCACCCCATGGCTTCACCCCTTTGGTGTCCATACGTGTGTTCTCTACCTCTGTGTCTCTATTTCTGCCCTGCCAACCGGTTCATCTGTACCATTTTTCTAGGTTCCACATGTATGCATTATATCTACAATATTTGTTTTTCTCTTTCCGACTTACTTCACTCTGTATGACAGTCTCTAGATCCATCGACGTCTCTACAAATGACCCAGTTTCATTCCTTTGTATGGCTGAGTAATATTCCATTTTATATATGCACCACATCTTTATCCATTCGTCTGGCTGTGGGCATTTAGGTTGCTTCCATTACCTGGCTATGGTAACTAGTTCTGCAATGAACATTGTGGTGAATGGGTCTTTTTGACTTATGGTTTTCTCTGGGTATATGCCCAGAAGTGGGATTGCTGGATCATATGGTAATTCTATCTTTAGTTTTTTAAGGAACGTCCATACTGTTCTCCATAGTGACTGTATCACTTTACATTCCCACCAATAGTGGAAGAGGGTTCCTTTTCTCCACACCCTCCCCAGCATTTGTTGTTTGTAGATTTTCTGATGATGCCCATTCTAACAGGTGTGAGGTGATACCTCATTGTAGTTTTGATTTGCATTTCTCTAATAATGAGAGATGTTGAGCAGCATTTCATGTGCGTCTTGGCCATCTCTGTGTCTTCTTTGAAGAAGTGTCTATTTAGATCTTCTAGCCATTTTTGTATTGGGTTGTTTGTTTTTTTAAGATTAAGCTGCATGAGCTGTTTCTATATATTGGAGATTAAACCTTTGTCCATTGATTCGTTTGCAAATGTTTTCTCCCGTTCTGAGGGTTGCCTTTTTCCATTCCCGTTTTTTAACAAAAAAGAAAGAAAGAAAAAGAAGCAGAACACAAATGTGTGTAAAATATGCCTCTTGAAACTGTCGTTTTGAAATATGAACGTCTTTTGTATTTTGGGGTCGATATACGACCCCAGGATTTGTTTTCAGGGCAGGTGTCATTTACAGGCCTGCAATTCTTTTGAATATCAAGTGACCATTAGCGCTGGGATTAAAGCTGCTATTGTGTGAAACGGCCACAAGGTGGCAGCAGTTCTCCTTTACCAAATCTGGTTACTAGGACAACAGAGCCTCAATGCAAGTCGTGTTCTAGCTTGTAATTTAGAATGGAATGTGCCAGGTAAAAGCCCCTTACGTTTGTCTCACTACTTCTTGTTCGTACTTTTAATTTAATTTTTATTTCTTATCACAGCAAGTTGGATTACAATGTTTGGCTTGTTGTAGGTGTGCAAGATGTGGTTCTTTGACACATATACATATGTCTGTTCTTCCTGGGATCCTTTGCCCATGTACGTTATGACAGAATGTTGAGTAGTCTTCTCTTGGTATTCCGTAGGTGTTTGGTGATTATATATTTCACCTGTGTTTGTATATGTCCGTGAAGCGCAATATCCTAATGTATGCAATCCTCACACCTTTCCATTGGGGAACCATCAGTTTCTTTAATGAATCTGTGATTGCCCTTCTCTGTGGAAATATCTTCACTGGTGTCAATTTTTCAGTAACACCTATAAGTGATATCATACGATATGTGTCTTTCTGTTTCTGACTTACTACAAGTCACGTGATTACCTCTAGCCTCATCTACGGTGCTGCAAATGGCACTGTGTCCTTTTTTTCCTTGGCTAATATTCTGTCTGTATATGGACCGGTTCTTCTTTGTCCGCTCATCTGTTGATGGACTTTTTGGTTGCTTCCATGTCATGGCTATTGTAATGCTGCGGCAATGCACATTTGCCTGCCTGTGTCTTTCCAATTCTGTCTTCTTAGGTCATAGGCCCAGGAGTGGGCCTGCTGGATCATATGGTAGCAAAACGTTTACCTTGTAGAGGCACCTCCATTCTGTTCTCATTAGTGGCTCTTACCAGGTTACGTCCCACCTGAGGTTGAGGTTATGCTCTTCTCCACAACACCTTCAGCGTTTATTGTTTCTAGTATTTTTGCGGATGTATACTCTGACTCGTGTGAGCTGATACCACTTTGTGGTTGGATTTGCATGTGTCTCATAACCCCTTGAAATTGAACTTTCTGGCATGTCCTTCTTTTCTTCAAACTGTGAGTACCGCTTACCTCTTCAAATTGTTTTTGTGAAGTATGTGTGACACTTAGAAATAGTTTGGCCATTACCTCCCTCAAGACATTTTGAGGGCAGGTTACATTTACAGCCCTCCAGTACTGGTGCATATGAAGTGAACCTTAGCACAGGTTTTAAAGCTGCTGTTGCAGGAAATGGCCAGAGGGCGGCAGCATTTCTGCTTTTCCCAATCTGGTAAGTAGGGAAACAGACCATCTAGGCAGTGGTGTTCCTCGGTTATATATTCGAGTGGAGTGTGCCCCCAAAAGCTGATGTCTCCTTACTCATGTTTGTTTTATAACTTGAATTTATAGTTTTTTATTGGAGTCATATTCCATTGTGTGCATGGACCACTTCTTCTTTGTGCATTCCTCTATTGATGGACATTTTCGTAGCTTCCAAGTTTTGGCTATGGTAAATATTGCTGGGGTGCAGGATTGCCACCCTGTGTCGTTTGTTTTTTTGCTGTACATGGGCCTCTTGCTTCCGTGCACCCTCCCATTGCAGAGCACAGGCTCTGGATGTGCAGGCCCAGCAGCCGTAGCCCACGGCACCAGGCGCTCCGCGGCTTGTGTGATCGTCCCTAACCGGGGCATGATCCCGTGTCCCCTGCATTGGCAGGCAGACTCTCAACCACTGTGCCACCAGTGAAAACCAGCCTGTGTCTTTTTGATTCTCATCCCCTCAGGCGATAGGCCCAGCAGTGGGTATGCTTGATTGAATGGGAGCTCAGTATTTACCTTTACAAAGCACCACCTTTTTGTTTTCATTACTGGCTCTTACCATGTCCCACGTTGAACCAAGGGTAGGTACTTCTCCAAAACCCCTTCAGCATTTATTGTTTGCGGAATTTTTGCTGATGGCCATTCTGACTGGTGTGAGCTGATAAGTTTTTGTAATTTGGATTTGCATATCTTTAATTCTTCCTAATGTTCAGCATTTTTCCATGCCTTTTTAAATTTCTGGTACAGAAAAACAGAAAACAACAGAGAGTACAATTAACCTCTTGCAATTGTCTTCTTGGATGGTTGCCCTCTTTTGAATTGTTTGGTCAATTTTCGACCCCAGGATTGTTTCTGAGGGCAGGTGTCATTCACAGGCCTGCAATGAGTGTGAAGATTTAGTGACCATTAGCACTGGGTTTAAAGCTGCTGTTGTGGGAAATGGCCACAAGGCGGCAGCATTTCTCCATTCCCAAATCTGGTTACTAGGGCAGCAGAGCCTTTCTGGGACCAATGGAATACAGAAGAAGGCATCCTTGAAGTCTAATACAGAATAGCATGTCCTGGTGGACGGTAGAATGACCAGCAGGGTGTAGGAATTAGGAACTACTGGATGTATATCCTCGGTGTCTTCACTGAGTGTCCTGACATTCTTTACCAGGTCCCCAGCAGCCCACGGGGCTCTCGTGGTCAGGGCAATCGCAGTTTATGGAGCTCACCTGCACAACTACCCAGCAGCCCATGGGGCTCTCGTGGTCAGGCCCCTCCCAGGATATGGGGCTCACCTGGGCAGGTCCCAGCAGCCCACGGAGCTCTTTTGGTCAGGCCACTCCCAGGATATGGAGCTCACCTGTGCAACTACCCAGCAGCCCATGGGGCTCTCGTGGTCAGGCCCCTCCCAGGATACGGAGCTCCCCTGGGCAGGTACGCCAGCAGGGCTAGGCACACAGGAACCGTGCCCATGGCCCACATTGGAGAGCACCTCAGATCGCCTGTCACTCAGAGCTGACACAGAGCACCTTAGAGCAGGACTTGCACTAACAAACAGCAGCTCTGACAGTTCTGTGACTCTGGGCATCACTCTGTGCGGCCTCCCTCTGCCTGGTCTTCCAGAGAGTTCCACTGCAGCCTGGGCACCAGGCCTCTGTCTCCACCCATCAGCCGTCCTCTCCCTGACTCCTGGATTCCTCTCATTAGGAGAGGGTCTTCTTGAAGTTGTCTCCCACTCATGGGCCAGATAAAATGATTAGAAAACAAGCCGGAGCTGCAGCCCCTTGTCTATCCTGACTCTCAGGAGCCCACACGTGTTCCTTGGACCTGGCCGGTTCAGCGAGGTCCATTTTCTGCAATGTGAGCCCCTGAGGGGTGAGGATTAGCTGAACTGGGCAGCCTGACACTGCCAGCCAGCCCTCCCCAGGTGTGCCTGGGTTGAGGTCAATAGAAACACCACTCCAGGCAGCAAGAGCCCCTGCAGCTGTGCCTGATGCCATATTCTCTGCCCCATCAGCAGACTCGGGGCTGTGCTGGTGGGAGGGAGTGAGGGGCCATGGCTTTGTGGGGGGCCCGGTGTGAGTGGGTCTCTGCTGGACTTTCTGCAGGAGTTGCCAGGCTGCCACCTTCTAAAGAAGAGGATGTGTCACCATACCTTCTGCTGGAATTTCTCCACTGGCAGAGGTGAGGAAGGAAAAAATCTGTTGGGTCTGGGACAGGAGGGGTATCTCAGGCAGGGAAATGGAAAGCTTCCAGAAGAGCGCCCGGTGCCAGGACCATCCTGGCTGTCCTGCAGGCACCAAGTCGGTCTGCATGCTGTCACTGGTGTGGCTCCACGGCCCTTCCTCTAGGCTTTCAAGTCCTTGTACATATTCAGGTGTTTTACTTGGGAAGGGTGGGAACAGTTTAGCAGCAGCTGGCTTGGGGCTCAGCTCACGTTTACTCACAGACGCCTCGGCATGGTCCCCCAGCTTTGCAATGAGGAAGCTGCTTGCGGGGGCGCTGCTGGCTTCATGGTAGATGATTCCCCACCTCTGACCATCTTCAGAATTGTTTACCCCTGGAGCAAGTGCCTGATAGGGTTTTCCTCTGTATAACTGGTTTTCCTCTGTAAATTTCTTTTTTTGCTTCAAGGTAGATTTTATTCCTCTTTTATGTATTTATAGATATAAGCATGGAAATAATTCATTCATATAAATACATCTGGTGAAGGGAAACACTTTTATCTGTTTTATTTTTAAATTTTATTTATTTTCCATAATTTTGTAATTTAATTTATTTTTTTTATTTATACGGCAGGATATTATTAGTTATCTATTTTAGACATATACATGTATACACGTCAATCCCAATCCCGCAACTCATCCCAGCAGCACCACCCCATGGCTTCGCCCCTTTGGTGTCCATACGTGTGTTCTCTACCTCTGTGTCTCTATTTCTGCCCTGCCAACCGGTTCATCTGTACCATTTTTCTAGGTTCCACATGTATGCATTATATCTACAATATTTGTTTTTCTCTTTCCGACTTACTTCACTCTGTATGACAGTCTCTAGATCCATCGACGTCTCTACAAATGACCCAGTTTCATTCCTTTGTATGGCTGAGTAATATTCCATTTTATATATGCACCACATCTTTATCCATTCGTCTGGCTGTGGGCATTTAGGTTGCTTCCATTACCTGGCTATGGTAACTAGTTCTGCAATGAACATTGTGGTGAATGGGTCTTTTTGACTTATGGTTTTCTCTGGGTATATGCCCAGAAGTGGGATTGCTGGATCATATGGTAATTCTATCTTTAGTTTTTTAAGGAACGTCCATACTGTTCTCCATAGTGACTGTATCACTTTACATTCCCACCAATAGTGGAAGAGGGTTCCTTTTCTCCACACCCTCCCCAGCATTTGTTGTTTGTAGATTTTCTGATGATGCCCATTCTAACAGGTGTGAGGTGATACCTCATTGTAGTTTTGATTTGCATTTCTCTAATAATGAGAGATGTTGAGCAGCATTTCATGTGCGTCTTGGCCATCTCTGTGTCTTCTTTGAAGAAGTGTCTATTTAGATCTTCTAGCCATTTTTGTATTGGGTTGTTTGTTTTTTTAAGATTAAGCTGCATGAGCTGTTTCTATATATTGGAGATTAAACCTTTGTCCATTGATTCGTTTGCAAATGTTTTCTCCCGTTCTGAGGGTTGCCTTTTTCCATTCCCGTTTTTTAACAAAAAAGAAAGAAAGAAAAAGAAGCAGAACACAAATGTGTGTAAAATATGCCTCTTGAAACTGTCGTTTTGAAATATGAACGTCTTTTGTATTTTGGGGTCGATATACGACCCCAGGATTTGTTTTCAGGGCAGGTGTCATTTACAGGCCTGCAATTCTTTTGAATATCAAGTGACCATTAGCGCTGGGATTAAAGCTGCTGTTGTGTGAAACGGCCACAAGGTGGCAGCAGTTCTCCTTTACCAAATCTGGTTACTAGGACAACAGAGCCTCAATGCAAGTCGTGTTCTAGCTTGTAATTTAGAATGGAATGTGCCAGGTAAAAGCCCCTTACGTTTGTCTCACTACTTCTTGTTCGTACTTTTAATTTAATTTTTATTTCTTATCACAGCAAGTTGGATTACAATGTTTGGCTTGTTGTAGGTGTGCAAGATGTGGTTCTTTGACACATATACATATGTCTGTTCTTCCTGGGATCCTTTGCCCATGTACGTTATGACAGAATGTTGAGTAGTCTTCTCTTGGTATTCCGTAGGTGTTTGGTGATTATATATTTCACCTGTGTTTGTATATGTCCGTGAAGCGCAATATCCTAATGTATGCAATCCTCACACCTTTCCATTGGGGAACCATCAGTTTCTTTAATGAATCTGTGATTGCCCTTCTCTGTGGAAATATCTTCACTGGTGTCAATTTTTCAGTAACACCTATAAGTGATATCATACGATATGTGTCTTTCTGTTTCTGACTTACTACAAGTCACGTGATTACCTCTAGCCTCATCTACGGTGCTGCAAATGGCACTGTGTCCTTTTTTTCCTTGGCTAATATTCTGTCTGTATATGGACCGGTTCTTCTTTGTCCGCTCATCTGTTGATGGACTTTTTGGTTGCTTCCATGTCATGGCTATTGTAATGCTGCGGCAATGCACATTTGCCTGCCTGTGTCTTTCCAATTCTGTCTTCTTAGGTCATAGGCCCAGGAGTGGGCCTGCTGGATCATATGGTAGCAAAACGTTTACCTTGTAGAGGCACCTCCATTCTGTTCTCATTAGTGGCTCTTACCAGGTTACGTCCCACCTGAGGTTGAGGTTATGCTCTTCTCCACAACACCTTCAGCGTTTATTGTTTCTAGTATTTTTGCGGATGTATACTCTGACTCGTGTGAGCTGATACCACTTTGTGGTTGGATTTGCATGTGTCTCATAACCCCTTGAAATTGAACTTTCTGGCATGTCCTTCTTTTCTTCAAACTGTGAGTACCGCTTACCTCTTCAAATTGTTTTTGTGAAGTATGTGTGACACTTAGAAATAGTTTGGCCATTACCTCCCTCAAGACATTTTGAGGGCAGGTTACATTTACAGCCCTCCAGTACTGGTGCATATGAAGTGAACCTTAGCACAGGTTTTAAAGCTGCTGTTGCAGGAAATGGCCAGAGGGCGGCAGCATTTCTGCTTTTCCCAATCTGGTAACTAGGGAAACAGACCATCTAGGCAGTGGTGTTCCTCGGTTATATATTCGAGTGGAGTGTGCCCCCAAAAGCTGATGTCTCCTTACTCATGTTTGTTTTATAACTTGAATTTATAGTTTTTTATTGGAGTCATATTCCATTGTGTGCATGGACCACTTCTTTGTGCATTCCTCTATTGATGGACATTTTCGTAGCTTCCAAGTTTTGGCTATGGTAAATATTGCTGGGGTGCAGGATTGCCACCCTGTGTCGTTTGTTTTTTTGCTGTACATGGGCCTCTTGCTTCCGTGCACCCTCCCATTGCAGAGCACAGGCTCTGGATGTGCAGGCCCAGCAGCCGTAGCTCACGGCACCAGGCGCTCCGTGGCTTGTGTGATCGTCCCTAACCGGGGCATGATCCCGTGTCCCCTGCATTGGCAGGCAGACTCTCAACCACTGTGCCACCAGTGAAAACCAGCCTGTGTCTTTTTGATTCTCATCCCCTCAGGCGATAGGCCCAGCAGTGGGTATGCTTGATTGAATGGGAGCTCAGTATTTACCTTTACAAAGCACCACCTTTTTGTTTTCATTACTGGCTCTTACCATGTCCCACGTTGAACCAAGGGTAGGTACTTCTCCAAAACCCCTTCAGCATTTATTGTTTGCAGAATTTTTGCTGATGGCCATTCTGACTGGTGTGAGCTGATAAGTTTTTGTAATTTGGATTTGCATATCTTTAATTCTTCCTAATGTTCAGCATTTTTCCATGCCTTTTTAAATTTCTGGTACAGAAAAACAGAAAACAACAGAGAGTACAATTAACCTCTTGCAATTGTCTTCTTGGATGGTTGCCCTCTTTTGAATTGTTTGGTCAATTTTCGACCCCAGGATTGTTTCTGAGGGCAGGTGTCATTCACAGGCCTGCAATGAGTGTGAAGATTTAGTGACCATTAGCACTGGGTTTAAAGCTGCTGTTGTGGGAAATGGCCACAAGGCGGCAGCATTTCTCCGTTCCCAAATCTGGTTACTAGGGCAGCAGAGCCTTTCTGGGACCAATGGAATACAGAAGAAGGCATCCTTGAAGTCTAATACAGAATAGCATGTCCTTGTGGACGGTAGAATGACCAGCAGGGTGTAGGAATTAGGAACTACTGGATGTATATCCTCGGTGGCTTCACTGAGTGTCCTGACATCCTTTACCAGGTCCCCAGCAGCCCACGGGGCTCTCGTGGTCAGGGCAATCGCAGTTTATGGAGCTCACCTGCGCAACTACCCAGCAGCCCATGGGGCTCTCGTGGTCAGGCCCCTCCCAGGATATGGGGCTCACCTGGGCAGGTCCCAGCAGCCCACGGAGCTCTTTTGGTCAGGCCACTCCCAGGATATGGAGCTCACCTGTGCAACTACCCAGCAGCCCATGGGGCTCTCGTGGTCAGGCCCCTCCCAGGATACGGAGCTCCCCTGGGCAGGTACGCCAGCAGGGCTAGGCACACAGGAACCGTGCACATGGCCCACATTGGAGAGCACCTCAGATCGCCTGTCACTCAGAGCTGACACAGAGCACCTTAGAGCAGGACTTGCACTAACAAACAGCAGCTCCGACAGTTCTGTGACTCTGGGCATCACTCTGTGCGGCCTCCCTCTGCCTGGTCTTCCAGAGACTTCCACTGCAGCCTGGGCACCAGGCCTCTGTCTCCACCCATCAGCCGTCCTCTCCCTGACTCCTGGATTCCTCTCATTAGGAGAGGGTCTTCTTGAAGTTGTCTCCCACTCATGGGCCAGATAAAATGATTAGAAAACAAGCCGGAGCTGCAGCCCCTTGTCTATCCTGACTCTCAGGAGCCCACACGTGTTCCTTGGACCTGGCCGGTTCAGCGAGGTCCAGTTTCTGCAATGTGAGCCCCTGAGGGGTGAGGATTAGCTGAACTGGGCAGCCTGACACTGCCAGCCAGCCCTCCCCAGGTGTGCCTGGGTTGAGGTCAATAGAAACACCACTCCAGGCAGCAAGAGCCCCTGCAGCTGTGCCTGATGCCATATTCTCTGCCCCATCAGCAGACTCGGGGCTGTGCTGGTGGGAGGGAGTGAGGGGCCATGGCTTTGTGGGGGGCCCGGTGTGAGTGGGTCTCTGCTGGACTTTCTGCAGGAGTTGCCAGGCTGCCACCTTCTAAAGAAGAGGATGTGTCACCATACCTTCTGCTGGAATTTCTCCACTGGCAGAGGTGAGGAAGGAAAAAATCTGTTGGGTCTGGGACAGGAGGGGTATCTCAGGCAGGGAAATGGAAAGCTTCCAGAAGAGCGCCCGGTGCCAGGACCATCCTGGCTGTCCTGCAGGCACCAAGTCGGTCTGCATGCTGTCACTGGTGTGGCTCCACGGCCCTTCCTCTAGGCTTTCAAGTCCTTGTACATATTCAGGTGTTTTACTTGGGAAGGGTGGGAACAGTTTAGCAGCAGCTGGCTTGGGGCTCAGCTCACGTTTACTCACAGACGCCTCGGCATGGTCCCCCAGCTTTGCAATGAGGAAGCTGCTTGCGGGGGCGCTGCTGGCTTCATGGTAGATGATTCCCCACCTCTGACCATCTTCAGAATTGTTTACCCCTGGAGCAAGTGCCTGATAGGGTTTTCCTCTGTATAACTGGTTTTCCTCTGTATATTTCTTTTTTTGCTTCAAGGTAGATTTTATTCCTCTTTTATGTATTTATAGATATAAGCATGGAAATAATTCATTCATATAAATACATCTGGTGAAGGGAAACACTTTTATCTGTTTTATTTTTAAATTTTATTTATTTTCCATAATTTTGTAATTTAATTTATTTTTTTTATTTATACGGCAGGATATTATTAGTTATCTATTTTAGACATATACATGTATACAAGTCAATCCCAATCCCGCAACTCATCCCAGCAGCACCACCCCATGGCTTCACCCCTTTGGTGTCCATACGTGTGTTCTCTACCTCTGTGTCTCTATTTCTGCCCTGCCAACCGGTTCATCTGTACCATTTTTCTAGGTTCCACATGTATGCATTATATCTACAATATTTGTTTTTCTCTTTCCGACTTACTTCACTCTGTATGACAGTCTCTAGATCCATCGACATCTCTACAAATGACCCAGTTTCATTCCTTTGTATGGCTGAGTAATATTCCATTTTATATATGCACCACATCTTTATCCATTCGTCTGGCTGTGGGCATTTAGGTTGCTTCCATTACCTGGCTATGGTAACTAGTTCTGCAATGAACATTGTGGTGAATGGGTCTTTTTGACTTATGGTTTTCTCTGGGTATATGCCCAGAAGTGGGATTGCTGGATCATATGGTAATTCTATCTTTAGTTTTTTAAGGAACGTCCATACTGTTCTCCATAGTGACTGTATCACTTTACATTCCCACCAATAGTGGAAGAGGGTTCCTTTTCTCCACACCCTCCCCAGCATTTGTTGTTTGTAGATTTTCTGATGATGCCCATTCTAACAGGTGTGAGGTGATACCTCATTGTAGTTTTGATTTGCATTTCTCTAATAATGAGAGATGTTGAGCAGCATTTCATGTGCGTCTTGGCCATCTCTGTGTCTTCTTTGAAGAAGTGTCTATTTAGATCTTCTAGCCATTTTTGTATTGGGTTGTTTGTTTTTTTAAGATTAAGCTGCATGAGCTGTTTCTATATATTGGAGATTAAACCTTTGTCCATTGATTCGTTTGCAAATGTTTTCTCCCGTTCTGAGGGTTGCCTTTTTCCATTCCCGTTTTTTAACAAAAAAGAAAGAAAGAAAAAGAAGCAGAACACAAATGTGTGTAAAATATGCCTCTTGAAACTGTCGTTTTGAAATATGAACGTCTTTTGTATTTTGGGGTCGATATACGACCCCAGGATTTGTTTTCAGGGCAGGTGTCATTTACAGGCCTGCAATTCTTTTGAATATCAAGTGACCATTAGCGCTGGGATTAAAGCTGCTGTTGTGTGAAACGGCCACAAGGTGGCAGCAGTTCTCCTTTACCAAATCTGGTTACTAGGACAACAGAGCCTCAATGCAAGTCGTGTTCTAGCTTGTAATTTAGAATGGAATGTGCCAGGTAAAAGCCCCTTACGTTTGTCTCACTACTTCTTGTTCGTACTTTTAATTTAATTTTTATTTCTTATCACAGCAAGTTGGATTACAATGTTTGGCTTGTTGTAGGTGTGCAAGATGTGGTTCTTTGACACATATACATATGTCTGTTCTTCCTGGGATCCTTTGCCCATGTACGTTATGACAGAATGTTGAGTAGTCTTCTCTTGGTATTCCGTAGGTGTTTGGTGATTATATATTTCACCTGTGTTTGTATATGTCCGTGAAGCGCAATATCCTAATGTATGCAATCCTCACACCTTTCCATTGGGGAACCATCAGTTTGTTTAATGAATCTGTCATTGCCCTTCTCTGTGGAAATATCTTCACTGGTGTCAATTTTTCAGTAACACCTATAAGTGATATCATACGATATGTGTCTTTCTGTTTCTGACTTACTACAAGTCACGTGATTACCTCTAGCCTCATCTACGGTGCTGCAAATGGCACTGTGTCCTTTTTTTCCTTGGCTAATATTCTGTCTGTATATGGACCGGTTCTTCTTTGTCCGCTCATCTGTTGATGGACTTTTTGGTTGCTTCCATGTCATGGCTATTGTAATGCTGCGGCAATGCACATTTGCCTGCCTGTGTCTTTCCAATTCTGTCTTCTTAGGTCATAGGCCCAGGAGTGGGCCTGCTGGATCATATGGTAGCAAAACGTTTACCTTGTAGAGGCACCTCCATTCTGTTCTCATTAGTGGCTCTTACCAGGTTACGTCCCACCTGAGGTTGAGGTTATGCTCTTCTCCACAACACCTTCAGCGTTTATTGTTTCTAGTATTTTTGCGGATGTATACTCTGACTCGTGTGAGCTGATACCACTTTGTGGTTGGATTTGCATGTGTCTCATAACCCCTTGAAATTGAACTTTCTGGCATGTCCTTCTTTTCTTCAAACTGTGAGTACCGCTTACCTCTTCAAATTGTTTTTGTGAAGTATGTGTGACACTTAGAAATAGTTTGGCCATTACCTCCCTCAAGACATTTTGAGGGCAGGTTACATTTACAGCCCTCCAGTACTGGTGCATATGAAGTGAACCTTACCACAGGTTTTAAAGCTGCTGTTGCAGGAAATGGCCAGAGGGCGGCAGCATTTCTGCTTTTCCCAATCTGGTAAGTAGGGAAACAGACCATCTAGGCAGTGGTGTTCCTCGGTTATATATTCGAGTGGAGTGTGCCCCCAAAAGCTGATGTCTCCTTACTCATGTTTGTTTTATAACTTGAATTTATAGTTTTTTATTGGAGTCATATTCCATTGTGTGCATGGACCACTTCTTCTTTGTGCATTCCTCTATTGATGGACATTTTCGTAGCTTCCAAGTTTTGGCTATGGTAAATATTGCTGGGGTGCAGGATTGCCACCCTGTGTCGTTTGTTTTTTTGCTGTACATGGGCCTCTTGCTTCCGTGCACCCTCCCATTGCAGAGCACAGGCTCTGGATGTGCAGGCCCAGCAGCCGTAGCCCACGGCACCAGGCGCTCCGCGGCTTGTGTGATCGTCCCTAACCGGGGCATGATCCCGTGTCCCCTGCATTGGCAGGCAGACTCTCAACCACTGTGCCACCAGTGAAAACCAGCCTGTGTCTTTTTGATTCTCATCCCCTCAGGCGATAGGCCCAGCAGTGGGTATGCTTGATTGAATGGGAGCTCAGTATTTACCTTTACAAAGCACCACCTTTTTGTTTTCATTACTGGCTCTTACCATGTCCCACGTTGAACCAAGGGTAGGTACTTCTCCAAAACCCCTTCAGCATTTATTGTTTGCGGAATTTTTGCTGATGCCCATTCTGACTGGTGTGAGCTGATAAGTTTTTGTAATTTGGATTTGCATATCTTTAATTCTTCCTAATGTTCAGCATTTTTCCATGCCTTTTTAAATTTCTGGTACAGAAAAACAGAAAACAACAGAGAGTACAATTAACCTCTTGCAATTGTCTTCTTGGATGGTTGCCCTCTTTTGAATTGTTTGGTCAATTTTCGACCCCAGGATTGTTTCTGAGGGCAGGTGTCATTCACAGGCCTGCAATGAGTGTGAAGATTTAGTGACCATTAGCACTGGGTTTAAAGCTGCTGTTGTGGGAAATGGCCACAAGGCGGCAGCATTTCTCCATTCCCAAATCTGGTTACTAGGGCAGCAGAGCCTTTCTGGGACCAATGGAATACAGAAGAAGGCATCCTTGAAGTCTAATAAAGAATAGCATGTCCTGGTGGATGGTAGAATGACCATCAGGGTGTAGGAATTAGGAACTACTGGATGTATATCCTCGGTGGCTTCACTGAGTGTCCTGACATCCTTTACCAGGTCCCCAGCAGCCCATGGGGCTCTCGTGGTCAGGGCAATCGCAGTTTATGGAGCTCACCTGCACAACTACCCAGCAGCCCATGGGGCTCTCGTGGTCAGGCCCCTCCCAGGATATGGGGCTCACCTGGGCAGGTCCCAGCAGCCCACGGAGCTCTTTTGGTCAGGCCACTCCCAGGATATGGAGCTCACCTGTGCAACTACCCAGCAGCCCATGGGGCTCTCGTGGTCAGGCCCCTCCCAGGATACGGAGCTCCCCTGGGCAGGTACGCCAGCAGGGCTAGGCACACAGGAACCGTGCACATGGCCCGCATTGGAGAGCACCTCAGATCGCCTGTCACTCAGAGCTGACACAGAGCACCTTAGAGCAGGACTTGCACTAACAAACAGCAGCTCCAACAGTTCTGAGACTCTGGGCATCACTCTGTGCGGCCTCCCTCTGCCTGGTCTTCCAGAGACTTCCACTGCAGCCTGGGCACCAGGCCTCTGTCTCCACCCATCAGCCGTCCTCTCCCTGACTCCTGGATTCCTCTCATTAGGAGAGGGTCTTCTTGAAGTTGTCTCCCACTCATGGGCCAGATAAAATGATTAGAAAACAAGCCGGAGCTGCAGCCCCTTGTCTATCCTGACTCTCAGGAGCCCACACGTGTTCCTTGGACCTGGCTGGTTCAGCGAAGTCCAGTTTCTGCAATGTGAGCCCCTGAGGGGTGAGGATTAGCTGAACTGGGCAGCCTGACACTGCCAGCCAGCCCTCCCCAGGTGTGCCTGGGTTGAGGTCAATAGAAACACCACTCCAGGCAGCAAGAGCCCCTGCAGCTGTGCCTGATGCCATATTCTCTGCCCCATCAGCAGACTCGGGGCTGTGCTGGTGGGAGGGAGTGAGGGGCCATGGCTTTGTGGGGGGCCCGGTGTGAGTGGGTCTCTGCTGGACTTTCTGCAGGAGTTGCCAGGCTGCCACCTGCTAAAGAAGAGGATGTGTCACCATACCTTCTGCTGGAATTTCTCCACTGGCAGAGGTGAGGAAGGAAAAAATCTGTTGGGTCTGGGACAGGAGGGGTATCTCAGGCAGGGAAATGGAAAGCTTCCAGAAGAGCGCCCGGTGCCAGGACCATCCTGGCTGTCCTGCAGGCACCAAGTCGGTCTGCATGCTGTCACTGGTGTGGCTCCACGGCCCTTCATCTAGGCTTTCAAGTCCTTGTACATATTCAGGTGTTTTACTTGGGAAGGGTGGGAACAGTTTAGCAGCAGCTGGCTTGGGGCTCAGCTCACGTTTACTCACAGACGCCTCGGCATGGTCCCCCAGCTTTGCAATGAGGAAGCTGCTTGCGGGGGCGCTGCTGGCTTCATGGTAGATGATTCCCCACCTCTGACCATCTTCAGAATTGTTTACCCCTGGAGCAAGTGCCTGATAGGGTTTTCCTCTGTATAACTGGTTTTCCTCTGTATATTTCTTTTTTTGCTTCAAGGTAGATTTTATTCCTCTTTTATGTATTTATAGATATAAGCATGGAAATAATTCATTCATATAAATACATCTGGTGAAGGGAAACACTTTTATCTGTTTTATTTTTAAATTTTATTTATTTTCCATAATTTTGTAATTTAATTTATTTTTTTTATTTATACGGCAGGATATTATTAGTTATCTATTTTAGACATATACATGTATACAAGTCAATCCCAATCCCGCAACTCATCCCAGCAGCACCACCCCATGGCTTCACCCCTTTGGTGTCCATACGTGTGTTCTCTACCTCTGTGTCTCTATTTCTGCCCTGCCAACCGGTTCATCTGTACCATTTTTCTAGGTTCCACATGTATGCATTATATCTACAATATTTGTTTTTCTCTTTCCGACTTACTTCACTCTGTATGACAGTCTCTAGATCCATCGACGTCTCTACAAATGACCCAGTTTCATTCCTTTGTATGGCTGAGTAATATTCCATTTTATATATGCACCACATCTTTATCCATTCGTCTGGCTGTGGGCATTTAGGTTGCTTCCATTACCTGGCTATGGTAACTAGTTCTGCAATGAACATTGTGGTGAATGGGTCTTTTTGACTTATGGTTTTCTCTGGGTATATGCCCAGAAGTGGGATTGCTGGATCATATGGTAATTCTATCTTTAGTTTTTTAAGGAACGTCCATACTGTTCTCCATAGTGACTGTATCACTTTACATTCCCACCAATAGTGGAAGAGGGTTCCTTTTCTCCACACCCTCCCCAGCATTTGTTGTTTGTAGATTTTCTGATGATGCCCATTCTAACAGGTGTGAGGTGATACCTCATTGTAGTTTTGATTTGCATTTCTCTAATAATGAGAGATGTTGAGCAGCATTTCATGTGCGTCTTGGCCATCTCTGTGTCTTCTTTGAAGAAGTGTCTATTTAGATCTTCTAGCCATTTTTGTATTGGGTTGTTTGTTTTTTTAAGATTAAGCTGCATGAGCTGTTTCTATATATTGGAGATTAAACCTTTGTCCATTGATTCGTTTGCAAATGTTTTCTCCCGTTCTGAGGGTTGCCTTTTTCCATTCCCGTTTTTTAACAAAAAAGAAAGAAAGAAAAAGAAGCAGAACACAAATGTGTGTAAAATATGCCTCTTGAAACTGTCGTTTTGAAATATGAACGTCTTTTGTATTTTGGGGTCGATATACGACCCCAGGATTTGTTTTCAGGGCAGGTGTCATTTACAGGCCTGCAATTCTTTTGAATATCAAGTGACCATTAGCGCTGGGATTAAAGCTGCTGTTGTGTGAAACGGCCACAAGGTGGCAGCAGTTCTCCTTTACCAAATCTGGTTACTAGGACAACAGAGCCTCAATGCAAGTCGTGTTCTAGCTTGTAATTTAGAATGGAATGTGCCAGGTAAAAGCCCCTTACGTTTGTCTCACTACTTCTTGTTCGTACTTTTAATTTAATTTTTATTTCTTATCACAGCAAGTTGGATTACAATGTTTGGCTTGTTGTAGGTGTGCAAGATGTGGTTCTTTGACACATATACATATGTCTGTTCTTCCTGGGATCCTTTGCCCATGTACGTTATGACAGAATGTTGAGTAGTCTTCTCTTGGTATTCCGTAGGTGTTTGGTGATTATATATTTCACCTGTGTTTGTATATGTCCGTGAAGCGCAATATCCTAATGTATGCAATCCTCACACCTTTCCATTGGGGAACCATCAGTTTGTTTAATGAATCTGTCATTGCCCTTCTCTGTGGAAATATCTTCACTGGTGTCAATTTTTCAGTAACACCTATAAGTGATATCATACGATATGTGTCTTTCTGTTTCTGACTTACTACAAGTCACGTGATTACCTCTAGCCTCATCTACGGTGCTGCAAATGGCACTGTGTCCTTTTTTTCCTTGGCTAATATTCTGTCTGTATATGGACCGGTTCTTCTTTGTCCGCTCATCTGTTGATGGACTTTTTGGTTGCTTCCATGTCATGGCTATTGTAATGCTGCGGCAATGCACATTTGCCTGCCTGTGTCTTTCCAATTCTGTCTTCTTAGGTCATAGGCCCAGGAGTGGGCCTGCTGGATCATATGGTAGCAAAACGTTTACCTTGTAGAGGCACCTCCATTCTGTTCTCATTAGTGGCTCTTACCAGGTTACGTCCCACCTGAGGTTGAGGTTATGCTCTTCTCCACAACACCTTCAGCGTTTATTGTTTCTAGTATTTTTGCGGATGTATACTCTGACTCGTGTGAGCTGATACCACTTTGTGGTTGGATTTGCATGTGTCTCATAACCCCTTGAAATTGAACTTTCTGGCATGTCCTTCTTTTCTTCAAACTGTGAGTACCGCTTATCTCTTCAAATTGTTTTTGTGAAGTATGTGTGACACTTAGAAATAGTTTGGCCATTACCTCCCTCAAGACATTTTGAGGGCAGGTTACATTTACAGCCCTCCAGTACTGGTGCATATGAAGTGAACCTTAGCACAGGTTTTAAAGCTGCTGTTGCAGGAAATGGCCAGAGGGCGGCAGCATTTCTGCTTTTCCCAATCTGGTAACTAGGGAAACAGACCATCTAGGCAGTGGTGTTCCTCGGTTATATATTCGAGTGGAGTGTGCCCCCAAAAGCTGATGTCTCCTTACTCATGTTTGTTTTATAACTTGAATTTATAGTTTTTTATTGGAGTCATATTCCATTGTGTGCATGGACCACTTCTTTGTGCATTCCTCTATTGATGGACATTTTCGTAGCTTCCAAGTTTTGGCTATGGTAAATATTGCTGGGGTGCAGGATTGCCACCCTGTGTCGTTTGTTTTTTTGCTGTACATGGGCCTCTTGCTTCCGTGCACCCTCCCATTGCAGAGCACAGGCTCTGGATGTGCAGGCCCAGCAGCCGTAGCTCACGGCACCAGGCGCTCCGTGGCTTGTGTGATCGTCCCTAACCGGGGCATGATCCCGTGTCCCCTGCATTGGCAGGCAGACTCTCAACCACTGTGCCACCAGTGAAAACCAGCCTGTGTCTTTTTGATTCTCATCCCCTCAGGCGATAGGCCCAGCAGTGGGTATGCTTGATTGAATGGGAGCTCAGTATTTACCTTTACAAAGCACCACCTTTTTGTTTTCATTACTGGCTCTTACCATGTCCCACGTTGAACCAAGGGTAGGTACTTCTCCAAAACCCCTTCAGCATTTATTGTTTGCAGAATTTTTGCTGATGGCCATTCTGACTGGTGTGAGCTGATAAGTTTTTGTAATTTGGATTTGCATATCTTTAATTCTTCCTAATGTTCAGCATTTTTCCATGCCTTTTTAAATTTCTGGTACAGAAAAACAGAAAACAACAGAGAGTACAATTAACCTCTTGCAATTGTCTTCTTGGATGGTTGCCCTCTTTTGAATTGTTTGGTCAATTTTCGACCCCAGGATTGTTTCTGAGGGCAGGTGTCATTCACAGGCCTGCAATGAGTGTGAAGATTTAGTGACCATTAGCACTGGGTTTAAAGCTGCTGTTGTGGGAAATGGCCACAAGGCGGCAGCATTTCTCCATTCCCAAATCTGGTTACTAGGGCAGCAGAGCCTTTCTGGGACCAATGGAATACAGAAGAAGGCATCCTTGAAGTCTAATACAGAATAGCATGTCCTGGTGGACGGTAGAATGACCAGCAGGGTGTAGGAATTAGGAACTACTGGATGTATATCCTCGGTGGCTTCACTGAGTGTCCTGACATCCTTTACCAGGTCCCCAGCAGCCCACGGGGCTCTCGTGGTCAGGGCAATCGCAGTTTATGGAGCTCACCTGCACAACTACCCAGCAGCCCATGGGGCTCTCGTGGTCAGGCCCCTCCCAGGATATGGGGCTCACCTGGGCAGGTCCCAGCAGCCCACGGAGCTCTTTTGGTCAGGCCACTCCCAGGATATGGAGCTCACCTGTGCAACTACCCAGCAGCCCATGGGGCTCTCGTGGTCAGGCCCCTCCCAGGATACGGAGCTCCCCTGGGCAGGTACGCCAGCAGGGCTAGGCACACAGGAACCGTGCACATGGCCCACATTGGAGAGCACCTCAGATCGCCTGTCACTCAGAGCTGACACAGAGCACCTTAGAGCAGGACTTGCACTAACAAACAGCAGCTCTGACAGTTCTGTGACTCTGGGCATCACTCTGTGCGGCCTCCCTCTGCCTGGTCTTCCAGAGAGTTCCACTGCAGCCTGGGCACCAGGCCTCTGTCTCCACCCATCAGCCGTCCTCTCCCTGACTCCTGGATTCCTCTCATTAGGAGAGGGTCTTCTTGAAGTTGTCTCCCACTCATGGGCCAGATAAAATGATTAGAAAACAAGCCGGAGCTGCAGCCCCTTGTCTATCCTGACTCTCAGGAGCCCACACGTGTTCCTTGGACCTGGCCGGTTCAGCGAGGTCCATTTTCTGCAATGTGAGCCCCTGAGGGGTGAGGATTAGCTGAACTGGGCAGCCTGACACTGCCAGCCAGCCCTCCCCAGGTGCGCCTGGGTTGAGGTCAATAGAAACACCACTCCAGGCAGCAAGAGCCCCTGCAGCTGTGCCTGATGCCATATTCTCTGCCCCATCAGCAGACTCGGGGCTGTGCTGGTGGGAGGGAGTGAGGGGCCATGGCTTTGTGGGGGGCCCGGTGTGAGTGGGTCTCTGCTGGACTTTCTGCAGGAGTTGCCAGGCTGCCACCTTCTAAAGAAGAGGATGTGTCACCATACCTTCTGCTGGAATTTCTCCACTGGCAGAGGTGAGGAAGGAAAAAATCTGTTGGGTCTGGGACAGGAGGGGTATCTCAGGCAGGGAAATGGAAAGCTTCCAGAAGAGCGCCCGGTGCCAGGACCATCCTGGCTGTCCTGCAGGCCCCAAGTCGGTCTGCATGCTGTCACTGGTGTGGCTCCACGGCCCTTCCTCTAGGCTTTCAAGTCCTTGTACATATTCAGGTGTTTTACTTGGGAAGGGTGGGAACAGTTTAGCAGCAGCTGGCTTGGGGCTCAGCTCACGTTTACTCACAGACGCCTCGGCATGGTCCCCCAGCTTTGCAATGAGGAAGCTGCTTGCGGGGGCGCTGCTGGCTTCATGGTAGATGATTCCCCACCTCTGACCATCTTCAGAATTGTTTACCCCTGGAGCAAGTGCCTGATAGGGTTTTCCTCTGTATAACTGGTTTTCCTCTGTAAATTTCTTTTTTTGCTTCAAGGTAGATTTTATTCCTCTTTTATGTATTTATAGATATAAGCATGGAAATAATTCATTCATATAAATACATCTGGTGAAGGGAAACACTTTTATCTGTTTTATTTTTAAATTTTATTTATTTTCCATAATTTTGTAATTTAATTTATTTTTTTTATTTATACGGCAGGATATTATTAGTTATCTATTTTAGACATATACATGTATACACGTCAATCCCAATCCCGCAACTCATCCCAGCAGCACCACCCCATGGCTTCGCCCCTTTGGTGTCCATACGTGTGTTCTCTACCTCTGTGTCTCTATTTCTGCCCTGCCAACCGGTTCATCTGTACCATTTTTCTAGGTTCCACATGTATGCATTATATCTACAATATTTGTTTTTCTCTTTCCGACTTACTTCACTCTGTATGACAGTCTCTAGATCCATCGACGTCTCTACAAATGACCCAGTTTCATTCCTTTGTATGGCTGAGTAATATTCCATTTTATATATGCACCACATCTTTATCCATTCGTCTGGCTGTGGACATTTAGGTTGCTTCCATTACCTGGCTATGGTAACTAGTTCTGCAATGAACATTGTGGTGAATGGGTCTTTTTGACTTATGGTTTTCTCTGGGTATATGCCCAGAAGTGGGATTGCTGGATCATATGGTAATTCTATCTTTAGTTTTTTAAGGAACGTCCATACTGTTCTCCATAGTGACTGTATCACTTTACATTCCCACCAATAGTGGAAGAGGGTTCCTTTTCTCCACACCCTCCCCAGCATTTGTTGTTTGTAGATTTTCTGATGATGCCCATTCTAACAGGTGTGAGGTGATACCTCATTGTAGTTTTGATTTGCATTTCTCTAATAATGAGAGATGTTGAGCAGCATTTCATGTGCGTCTTGGCCATCTCTGTGTCTTCTTTGAAGAAGTGTCTATTTAGATCTTCTAGCCATTTTTGTATTGGGTTGTTTGTTTTTTTAAGATTAAGCTGCATGAGCTGTTTCTATATATTGGAGATTAAACCTTTGTCCATTGATTCGTTTGCAAATGTTTTCTCCCGTTCTGAGGGTTGCCTTTTTCCATTCCCGTTTTTTAACAAAAAAGAAAGAAAGAAAAAGAAGCAGAACACAAATGTGTGTAAAATATGCCTCTTGAAACTGTCGTTTTGAAATATGAACGTCTTTTGTATTTTGGGGTCGATATACGACCCCAGGATTTGTTTTCAGGGCAGGTGTCATTTACAGGCCTGCAATTCTTTTGAATATCAAGTGACCATTAGCGCTGGGATTAAAGCTGCTGTTGTGTGAAACGGCCACAAGGTGGCAGCAGTTCTCCTTTACCAAATCTGGTTACTAGGACAACAGAGCCTCAATGCAAGTCGTGTTCTAGCTTGTAATTTAGAATGGAATGTGCCAGGTAAAAGCCCCTTACGTTTGTCTCACTACTTCTTGTTCGTACTTTTAATTTAATTTTTATTTCTTATCACAGCAAGTTGGATTACAATGTTTGGCTTGTTGTAGGTGTGCAAGATGTGGTTCTTTGACACATATACATATGTCTGTTCTTCCTGGGATCCTTTGCCCATGTATGTTATGACAGAATGTTGAGTAGTCTTCTCTTGGTATTCCGTAGGTGTTTGGTGATTATATATTTCACCTGTGTTTGTATATGTCCGTGAAGCGCAATATCCTAATGTATGCAATCCTCACACCTTTCCATTGGGGAACCATCAGTTTGTTTAATGAATCTGTCATTGCCCTTCTCTGTGGAAATATCTTCACTGGTGTCAATTTTTCAGTAACACCTATAAGTGATATCATACGATATGTGTCTTTCTGTTTCTGACTTACTACAAGTCACGTGATTACCTCTAGCCTCATCTACGGTGCTGCAAATGGCACTGTGTCCTTTTTTTCCTTGGCTAATATTCTGTCTGTATATGGACCGGTTCTTCTTTGTCCGCTCATCTGTTGATGGACTTTTTGGTTGCTTCCATGTCATGGCTATTGTAATGCTGCGGCAATGCACATTTGCCTGCCTGTGTCTTTCCAATTCTGTCTTCTTAGGTCATAGGCCCAGGAGTGGGCCTGCTGGATCATATGGTAGCAAAACGTTTACCTTGTAGAGGCACCTCCATTCTGTTCTCATTAGTGGCTCTTACCAGGTTACGTCCCACCTGAGGTTGAGGTTATGCTCTTCTCCACAACACCTTCAGCGTTTATTGTTTCTAGTATTTTTGCGGATGTATACTCTGACTCGTGTGAGCTGATACCACTTTGTGGTTGGATTTGCATGTGTCTCATAACCCCTTGAAATTGAACTTTCTGGCATGTCCTTCTTTTCTTCAAACTGTGAGTACCGCTTACCTCTTCAAATTGTTTTTGTGAAGTATGTGTGACACTTAGAAATAGTTTGGCCATTACCTCCCTCAAGACATTTTGAGGGCAGGTTACATTTACAGCCCTCCAGTACTGGTGCATATGAAGTGAACCTTAGCACAGGTTTTAAAGCTGCTGTTGCAGGAAATGGCCAGAGGGCGGCAGCATTTCTGCTTTTCCCAATCTGGTAAGTAGGGAAACAGACCATCTAGGCAGTGGTGTTCCTCGGTTATATATTCGAGTGGAGTGTGCCCCCAAAAGCTGATGTCTCCTTACTCATGTTTGTTTTATAACTTGAATTTATAGTTTTTTATTGGAGTCATATTCCATTGTGTGCATGGACCACTTCTTCTTTGTGCATTCCTCTATTGATGGACATTTTCGTAGCTTCCAAGTTTTGGCTATGGTAAATATTGCTGGGGTGCAGGATTGCCACCCTGTGTCGTTTGTTTTTTTTGCTGTACATGGGCCTCTTGCTTCCGTGCACCCTCCCATTGCAGAGCACAGGCTCTGGATGTGCAGGCCCAGCAGCCGTAGCTCACGGCACCAGGCGCTCCGCGGCTTGTGTGATCGTCCCTAACCGGGGCATGATCCCGTGTCCCCTGCATTGGCAGGCAGACTCTCAACCACTGTGCCACCAGTGAAAACCAGCCTGTGTCTTTTTGATTCTCATCCCCTCAGGCGATAGGCCCAGCAGTGGGTATGCTTGATTGAATGGGAGCTCAGTATTTACCTTTACAAAGCACCACCTTTTTGTTTTCATTACTGGCTCTTACCATGTCCCACGTTGAACCAAGGGTAGGTACTTCTCCAAAACCCCTTCAGCATTTATTGTTTGCAGAATTTTTGCTGATGGCCATTCTGACTGGTGTGAGCTGATAAGTTTTTGTAATTTGGATTTGCATATCTTTAATTCTTCCTAATGTTCAGCATTTTTCCATGCCTTTTTAAATTTCTGGTACAGAAAAACAGAAAACAACAGAGAGTACAATTAACCTCTTGCAATTGTCTTCTTGGATGGTTGCCCTCTTTTGAATTGTTTGGTCAATTTTCGACCCCAGGATTGTTTCTGAGGGCAGGTGTCATTCACAGGCCTGCAATGAGTGTGAAGATTTAGTGACCATTAGCACTGGGTTTAAAGCTGCTGTTGTGGGAAATGGCCACAAGGCGGCAGCATTTCTCCATTCCCAAATCTGGTTACTAGGGCAGCAGAGCCTTTCTGGGACCAATGGAATACAGAAGAAGGCATCCTTGAAGTCTAATACAGAATAGCATGTCCTGGTGGACGGTAGAATGACCAGCAGGGTGTAGGAATTAGGAACTACTGGATGTATATCCTCGGTGGCTTCACTGAGTGTCCTGACATCCTTTACCAGGTCCCCAGCAGCCCACGGGGCTCTCGTGGTCAGGGCAATCGCAGTTTATGGAGCTCACCTGCACAACTACCCAGCAGCCCATGGGGCTCTCGTGGTCAGGCCCCTCCCAGGATATGGGGCTCACCTGGGCAGGTCCCAGCAGCCCACGGAGCTCTTTTGGTCAGGCCACTCCCAGGATATGGAGCTCACCTGTGCAACTACCCAGCAGCCCATGGGGCTCTCGTGGTCAGGCCCCTCCCAGGATACGGAGCTCCCCTGGGCAGGTACGCCAGCAGGGCTAGGCACACAGGAACCGTGCCCATGGCCCACATTGGAGAGCACCTCAGATCGCCTGTCACTCAGAGCTGACACAGAGCACCTTAGAGCAGGACTTGCACTAACAAACAGCAGCTCTGACAGTTCTGTGACTCTGGGCATCACTCTGTGCGGCCTCCCTCTGCCTGGTCTTCCAGAGAGTTCCACTGCAGCCTGGGCACCAGGCCTCTGTCTCCACCCATCAGCCGTCCTCTCCCTGACTCCTGGATTCCTCTCATTAGGAGAGGGTCTTCTTGAAGTTGTCTCCCACTCATGGGCCAGATAAAATGATTAGAAAACAAGCCGGAGCTGCAGCCCCTTGTCTATCCTGACTCTCAGGAGCCCACACGTGTTCCTTGGACCTGGCCGGTTCAGCGAGGTCCATTTTCTGCAATGTGAGCCCCTGAGGGGTGAGGATTAGCTGAACTGGGCAGCCTGACACTGCCAGCCAGCCCTCCCCAGGTGTGCCTGGGTTGAGGTCAATAGAAACACCACTCCAGGCAGCAAGAGCCCCTGCAGCTGTGCCTGATGCCATATTCTCTGCCCCATCAGCAGACTCGGGGCTGTGCTGGTGGGAGGGAGTGAGGGGCCATGGCTTTGTGGGGGGCCCGGTGTGAGTGGGTCTCTGCTGGACTTTCTGCAGGAGTTGCCAGGCTGCCACCTTCTAAAGAAGAGGATGTGTCACCATACCTTCTGCTGGAATTTCTCCACTGGCAGAGGTGAGGAAGGAAAAAATCTGTTGGGTCTGGGACAGGAGGGGTATCTCAGGCAGGGAAATGGAAAGCTTCCAGAAGAGCGCCCGGTGCCAGGACCATCCTGGCTGTCCTGCAGGCCCCAAGTCGGTCTGCATGCTGTCACTGGTGTGGCTCCACGGCCCTTCCTCTAGGCTTTCAAGTCCTTGTACATATTCAGGTGTTTTACTTGGGAAGGGTGGGAACAGTTTAGCAGCAGCTGGCTTGGGGCTCAGCTCACGTTTACTCACAGACGCCTCGGCATGGTCCCCCAGCTTTGCAATGAGGAAGCTGCTTGCGGGGGCGCTGCTGGCTTCATGGTAGATGATTCCCCACCTCTGACCATCTTCAGAATTGTTTACCCCTGGAGCAAGTGCCTGATAGGGTTTTCCTCTGTATAACTGGTTTTCCTCTGTAAATTTCTTTTTTTGCTTCAAGGTAGATTTTATTCCTCTTTTATGTATTTATAGATATAAGCATGGAAATAATTCATTCATATAAATACATCTGGTGAAGGGAAACACTTTTATCTGTTTTATTTTTAAATTTTATTTATTTTCCATAATTTTGTAATTTAATTTATTTTTTTTATTTATACGGCAGGATATTATTAGTTATCTATTTTAGACATATACATGTATACACGTCAATCCCAATCCCGCAACTCATCCCAGCAGCACCACCCCATGGCTTCGCCCCTTTGGTGTCCATACGTGTGTTCTCTACCTCTGTGTCTCTATTTCTGCCCTGCCAACCGGTTCATCTGTACCATTTTTCTAGGTTCCACATGTATGCATTATATCTACAATATTTGTTTTTCTCTTTCCGACTTACTTCACTCTGTATGACAGTCTCTAGATCCATCGACGTCTCTACAAATGACCCAGTTTCATTCCTTTGTATGGCTGAGTAATATTCCATTTTATATATGCACCACATCTTTATCCATTCGTCTGGCTGTGGGCATTTAGGTTGCTTCCATTACCTGGCTATGGTAACTAGTTCTGCAATGAACATTGTGGTGAATGGGTCTTTTTGACTTATGGTTTTCTCTGGGTATATGCCCAGAAGTGGGATTGCTGGATCATATGGTAATTCTCTATTTAGTTTTTTAAGGAACGTCCATACTGTTCTCCATAGTGACTGTATCACTTTACATTCCCACCAATAGTGGAAGAGGGTTCCTTTTCTCCACACCCTCCCCAGCATTTGTTGTTTGTAGATTTTCTGATGATGCCCATTCTAACAGGTGTGAGGTGATACCTCATTGTAGTTTTGATTTGCATTTCTCTAATAATGAGAGATGTTGAGCAGCATTTCATGTGCGTCTTGGCCATCTCTGTGTCTTCTTTGAAGAAGTGTCTATTTAGATCTTCTAGCCATTTTTGTATTGGGTTGTTTGTTTTTTTAAGATTAAGCTGCATGAGCTGTTTCTATATATTGGAGATTAAACCTTTGTCCATTGATTCGTTTGCAAATGTTTTCTCCCGTTCTGAGGGTTGCCTTTTTCCATTCCCGTTTTTTAACAAAAAAGAAAGAAAGAAAAAGAAGCAGAACACAAATGTGTGTAAAATATGCCTCTTGAAACTGTCGTTTTGAAATATGAACGTCTTTTGTATTTTGGGGTCGATATACGACCCCAGGATTTGTTTTCAGGGCAGGTGTCATTTACAGGCCTGCAATTCTTTTGAATATCAAGTGACCATTAGCGCTGGGATTAAAGCTGCTGTTGTGTGAAACGGCCACAAGGTGGCAGCAGTTCTCCTTTACCAAATCTGGTTACTAGGACAACAGAGCCTCAATGCAAGTCGTGTTCTAGCTTGTAATTTAGAATGGAATGTGCCAGGTAAAAGCCCCTTACGTTTGTCTCACTACTTCTTGTTCGTACTTTTAATTTAATTTTTATTTCTTATCACAGCAAGTTGGATTACAATGTTTGGCTTGTTGTAGGTGTGCAAGATGTGGTTCTTTGACACATATACATATGTCTGTTCTTCCTGGGATCCTTTGCCCATGTACGTTATGACAGAATGTTGAGTAGTCTTCTCTTGGTATTCCGTAGGTGTTTGGTGATTATATATTTCACCTGTGTTTGTATATGTCCGTGAAGCGCAATATCCTAATGTATGCAATCCTCACACCTTTCCATTGGGGAACCATCAGTTTCTTTAATGAATCTGTCATTGCCCTTCTCTGTGGAAATATCTTCACTGGTGTCAATTTTTCAGTAACACCTATAAGTGATATCATACGATATGTGTCTTTCTGTTTCTGACTTACTACAAGTCACGTGATTACCTCTAGCCTCATCTACGGTGCTGCAAATGGCACTGTGTCCTTTTTTTCCTTGGCTAATATTCTGTCTGTATATGGACCGGTTCTTCTTTGTCCGCTCATCTGTTGATGGACTTTTTGGTTGCTTCCATGTCATGGCTATTGTAATGCTGCGGCAATGCACATTTGCCTGCCTGTGTCTTTCCAATTCTGTCTTCTTAGGTCATAGGCCCAGGAGTGGGCCTGCTGGATCATATGGTAGCAAAACGTTTACCTTGTAGAGGCACCTCCATTCTGTTCTCATTAGTGGCTCTTACCAGGTTACGTCCCACCTGAGGTTGAGGTTATGCTCTTCTCCACAACACCTTCAGCGTTTATTGTTTCTAGTATTTTTGCGGATGTATACTCTGACTCGTGTGAGCTGATACCACTTTGTGGTTGGATTTGCATGTGTCTCATAACCCCTTGAAATTGAACTTTCTGGCATGTCCTTCTTTTCTTCAAACTGTGAGTACAGCTTACCTCTTCAAATTGTTTTTGTGAAGTATGTGTGACACTTAGAAATAGTTTGGCCATTACCTCCCTCAAGACATTTTGAGGGCAGGTTACATTTACAGCCCTCCAGTACTGGTGCATATGAAGTGAACCTTAGCACAGGTTTTAAAGCTGCTGTTGCAGGTAACGGCCAGAGGGCGGCAGCATTTCTGCTTTTCCCAATCTGGTAACTAGGGAAACAGACCATCTTGGCAGTGGTGTTCCTCGGTTATATATTCGAGTGGAATGTGCCCCCAAAAGCTGATGTCTCCTTACTTATGTTTGTTTTATAACTTGAATTTATATTTTTTTATTGGAGTCATATTCCATTGTGTACATGGACCACTTCTTCTTTGTGCATTCCTCTATTGATGGACATTTTCGTAGCTTCCAAGTTTTGGCTATGGTAAATATTGCTGGAGTGCAGGATTGCCAGCCTGTGTCGTTTTGTTTTTTTGCAGTACGGGGGCCTCTTGCTTCCGTGCACCCTCCCATTGCAGAGCACAGGCTCTGGATGTGCAGGCCCAGCAGCCATAGCTCACGGCACCAGGCACTCCGCGGCATGTGTGATCGTCCCTAACCGGGGCATGATCCCATGTCCCCTGCATTGGCAGGCAGACTCTCAACCACTGCGCCACCAGTGAAAACCAGCCTGTGTCTTTTTGATTCTCATCCCCTCAGGCGATAGGCCCAGCAGTGGCTATGCTTGATTGAATGGGAGCTCAGTATTTACCTTTACAAAGCACCACCTTTTTGTTTTCATTACTGGCTCTTACCATGTCCCACGTTGAACCAAGGGTAGGTACTTCTCCAAAACCCCTTCAGCATTTATTGTTTGCAGAATTTTTGCTGATGGCCATTCTGACTGGTGTGAGCTGATAAGTTTTTGTAATTTGGATTTGCATATCTTTAATTCTTCCTAATGTTCAGCATTTTTCCATGCCTTTTTAAATTTCTGGTACAGAAAAACAGAAAACAACAGAGAGTACAATTAACCTCTTGCAATTGTCTTCTTGGATGGTTGCCCTCTTTTGAATTGTTTGGTCAATTTTCGACCCCAGGATTGTTTCTGAGGGCAGGTGTCATTCACAGGCCTGCAATGAGTGTGAAGATTTAGTGACCATTAGCACCGGGTTTAAAGCTGCTGTTGTGGGAAATGGCCACAAGGCGGCAGCATTTCTCCATTCCCAAATCTGGTTACTAGGGCAGCAGAGCCTTTCTGGGACCAATGGAATACAGAAGAAGGCATCCTTGAAGTCTAATACAGAATAGCATGTCCTTGTGGATGGTAGAATGACCAGCAGGGTGTAGGAATTAGGAACTACTGGATGTATATCCTCGGTGGCTTCACTGAGTGTCCTGACATACTTTACCAGGTCCCCAGCAGCCCACGGGGCTCTAGTGGTCAGGGCAATCGCAGTTTATGGAGCTCACCTGCGCAACTACCCAGCAGCCCTTGGGGCTCTCCTGGTCAGGCCCCTCGCAGGATATGGGGCTCACCTGGGCAGGTCCCAGCAGCCCACAGAACTCTTTTGGTCAGGCCACTCCCAGGATATGGAGCTCACCTGTGCAACTACCCAGCAGCCGTTGGGGCTCTCGTGGTCAGGCCCCTCCCAGGATACGGAGCTCCCCTTGGCAGGTATGCCAGCAGGGCTAGGCACACAGGAAAGGTGCACATAGCCCGCATTGGAGAGCACCTCAGATCGCCTGTCACTCAGAGCTGACACAGAGCACCTTAGAGCAGGACTTGAACTAACAAACAGCAGCTCCGACAGTTCTGTGACTCTGGGCATCACTCTGTGTGGCCTCCCTCTGTCTGGTCTTCCAGAGACTTCCACTGCAGCCTGGGCACCAGGCCTCTGTCTCCACCCATCAGCCGTCCTCTCCCTGACTCCTGGATTCCTCTCATTAGGAGAGGGTCTTCTTGAAGTTGTCTCCCACTCATGGGCCAGATAAAATGATTAGAAAACAAGCCGGAGCTGCAGCCCCTTGTCTATCCTGACTCTCAGGAGCCCACACGTGTTCCTTGGACCTGGCCGGTTCAGCGAGGTCCATTTTCTGCAATGTGAGCCCCTGAGGGGTGAGGATTAGCTGAACTGGGCAGCCTGACACTGCCAGCCAGCCCTCCCCAGGTGTGCCTGGGTTGAGGTCAATAGAAACACCACCCCAGGCAGCAAGAGCCCCTGCAGCTGTATCTGACTCCATATTCTCAGCCCCGTCAGCCGTCTTGGGGCTGTTCTGGTGGGAGGGTTTGAGGGGCCACGGCTTTGTGGGCGGCCCGGTGTGAGTGGGTCTCTGCTGGATTTTCTGCAGGAGTTGCCAGGCTGCCACCTGCTAAAGAAGAGGATGTGTCACCATACCTTCTGCTGGAATTTCTCCACTGGCAGAAGTGAGGAAGGAAAAAATCTGTTGGGTCTGGGACAGGAGGGGTATCTCAGGCAGGGAAATGGAAAGCTTCCAGAAGAGCGCCCGGTGCCAGGACCATCCTGGCTGTCCTGCAGGCACCAAGTCGGTCTGCATGCTGTCACTGGTGTGGCTCCACGGCCCTTCCTCTAGGCTTTCAAGTCCTTGTACATATTCAGGTGTTTTACTTGGGAAGGGTGGGAACAGTTTAGCAGCAGCTGGCTTGGGGCTCAGCTCACGTTTACTCACAGACGCCTCGGCATGGTCCCCCAGCTTTGCAATGAGGAAGCTGCTTGCGGGGGCGCTGCTGGCTTCATGGTAGATGATTCCCCACCTCTGACCATCTTCAGAATTGTTTACCCCTGGAGCAAGTGCCTGATAGGGTTTTCCTCTGTATAACTGGTTTTCCTCTGTAAATTTCTTTTTTTGCTTCAAGGTAGATTTTATTCCTCTTTTATGTATTTATAGATATAAGCATGGAAATAATTCATTCATATAAATACATCTGGTGAAGGGAAACACTTTTATCTGTTTTATTTTTAAATTTTATTTATTTTCCATAATTTTGTAATTTAATTTATTTTTTTTTATTTATACGGCAGGATATTATTAGTTATCTATTTTAGACATATACATGTATACAAGTCAATCCCAATCCCGCAACTCATCCCAGCAGCTCACCCCATGGCTTCGCCCCTTTGGTGTCCATACGTGTGTTCTCTACCTCTGTGTCTCTATTTCTGCCCTGCCAACCGGTTCATCTGTACCATTTTTCTAGGTTCCACATGTATGCATTATATCTACAATATTTGTTTTTCTCTTTCCGACTTACTTCACTCTGTATGACAGTCTCTAGATCCATCGACGTCTCTACAAATGACCCAGTTTCATTCCTTTGTATGGCTGAGTAATATTCCATTTTATATATGCACCACATCTTTATCCATTCGTCTGGCTGTGGGCATTTAGGTTGCTTCCATTACCTGGCTATGGTAACTAGTTCTGCAATGAACATTGTGGTGAATGGGTCTTTTTGACTTATGGTTTTCTCTGGGTATATGCCCAGAAGTGGGATTGCTGGATCATATGGTAATTCTCTATTTAGTTTTTTAAGGAACGTCCATACTGTTCTCCATAGTGACTGTATCACTTTACATTCCCACCAATAGTGGAAGAGGGTTCCTTTTCTCCACACCCTCCCCAGCATTTGTTGTTTGTAGATTTTCTGATGATGCCCATTCTAACAGGTGTGAGGTGATACCTCATTGTAGTTTTGATTTGCATTTCTCTAATAATGAGAGATGTTGAGCAGCATTTCATGTGCGTCTTGGCCATCTCTGTGTCTTCTTTGAAGAAGTGTCTATTTAGATCTTCTAGCCATTTTTGTATTGGGTTGTTTGTTTTTTTAAGATTAAGCTGCATGAGCTGTTTCTATATATTGGAGATTAAACCTTTGTCCATTGATTCGTTTGCAAATGTTTTCTCCCGTTCTGAGGGTTGCCTTTTTCCATTCCCGTTTTTTAACAAAAAAGAAAGAAAGAAAAAGAAGCAGAACACAAATGTGTGTAAAATATGCCTCTTGAAACTGTCGTTTTGAAATATGAACGTCTTTTGTATTTTGGGGTCGATATACGACCCCAGGATTTGTTTTCAGGGCAGGTGTCATTTACAGGCCTGCAATTCTTTTGAATATCAAGTGACCATTAGCGCTGGGATTAAAGCTGCTGTTGTGTGAAACGGCCACAAGGTGGCAGCAGTTCTCCTTTACCAAATCTGGTTACTAGGACAACAGAGCCTCAATGCAAGTCGTGTTCTAGCTTGTAATTTAGAATGGAATGTGCCAGGTAAAAGCCCCTTACGTTTGTCTCACTACTTCTTGTTCGTACTTTTAATTTAATTTTTATTTCTTATCACAGCAAGTTGGATTACAATGTTTGGCTTGTTGTAGGTGTGCAAGATGTGGTTCTTTGACACATATACATATGTCTGTTCTTCCTGGGATCCTTTGCCCATGTACGTTATGACAGAATGTTGAGTAGTCTTCTCTTGGTATTCCGTAGGTGTTTGGTGATTATATATTTCACCTGTGTTTGTATATGTCCGTGAAGCGCAATATCCTAATGTATGCAATCCTCACACCTTTCCATTGGGGAACCATCAGTTTGTTTAATGAATCTGTCATTGCCCTTCTCTGTGGAAATATCTTCACTGGTGTCAATTTTTCAGTAACACCTATAAGTGATATCATACGATATGTGTCTTTCTGTTTCTGACTTACTACAAGTCACGTGATTACCTCTAGCCTCATCTACGGTGCTGCAAATGGCACTGTGTCCTTTTTTTCCTTGGCTAATATTCTGTCTGTATATGGACCGGTTCTTCTTTGTCCGCTCATCTGTTGATGGACTTTTTGGTTGCTTCCATGTCATGGCTATTGTAATGCTGCGGCAATGCACATTTGCCTGCCTGTGTCTTTCCAATTCTGTCTTCTTAGGTCATAGGCCCAGGAGTGGGCCTGCTGGATCATATGGTAGCAAAACGTTTACCTTGTAGAGGCACCTCCATTCTGTTCTCATTAGTGGCTCTTACCAGGTTACGTCCCACCTGAGGTTGAGGTTATGCTCTTCTCCACAACACCTTCAGCGTTTATTGTTTCTAGTATTTTTGCGGATGTATACTCTGACTCGTGTGAGCTGATACCACTTTGTGGTTGGATTTGCATGTGTCTCATAACCCCTTGAAATTGAACTTTCTGGCATGTCCTTCTTTTCTTCAAACTGTGAGTACCGCTTACCTCTTCAAATTGTTTTTGTGAAGTATGTGTGACACTTAGAAATAGTTTGGCCATTACCTCCCTCAAGACATTTTGAGGGCAGGTTACATTTACAGCCCTCCAGTACTGGTGCATATGAAGTGAACCTTAGCACAGGTTTTAAAGCTGCTGTTGCAGGAAATGGCCAGAGGGCGGCAGCATTTCTGCTTTTCCCAATCTGGTAACTAGGGAAACAGACCATCTAGGCAGTGGTGTTCCTCGGTTATATATTCGAGTGGAGTGTGCCCCCAAAAGCTGATGTCTCCTTACTCATGTTTGTTTTATAACTTGAATTTATAGTTTTTTATTGGAGTCATATTCCATTGTGTGCATGGACCACTTCTTCTTTGTGCATTCCTCTATTGATGGACATTTTCGTAGCTTCCAAGTTTTGGCTATGGTAAATATTGCTGGGGTGCAGGATTGCCACCCTGTGTCGTTTGTTTTTTTGCTGTACGTGGGCCTCTTGCTTCCGTGCACCCTCCCATTGCAGAGCACAGGCTCTGGATGTGCAGGCCCAGCAGCCGTAGCTCACGGCACCAGGCGCTCCGCGGCATGTGTGATCATCCCTAACCGGGGCATGATCCCGTGTCCCCTGCATTGGCAGGCAGACTCTCAACCACTGTGCCACCAGTGAAAACCAGCCTGTGTCTTTTTGATTCTCATCCCCTCAGGCGATAGGCCCAGCAGTGGGTATGCTTGATTGAATGGGAGCTCAGTATTTACCTTTACAAAGCACCACCTTTTTGTTTTCATTACTGGCTCTTACCATGTCCCACGTTGAACCAAGGGTAGGTACTTCTCCAAAACCCCTTCAGCATTTATTGTTTGCAGAATTTTTGCTGATGGCCATTCTGACTGGTGTGAGCTGATAAGTTTTTGTAATTTGGATTTGCATATCTTTAATTCTTCCTAATGTTCAGCATTTTTCCATGCCTTTTTAAATTTCTGGTACAGAAAAACAGAAAACAGCAGAGAGTACAATTAACCTCTTGCAATTGTCTTCTTGGATGGTTGCCCTCTTTTGAATTGTTTGGTCAATTTTCGACCCCAGGATTGTTTCTGAGGGCAGGTGTCATTCACAGGCCTGCAATGAGTGTGAAGATTTAGTGACCATTAGCACTGGGTTTAAAGCTGCTGTTGTGGGAAATGGCCACAAGGCGGCAGCATTTCTCCATTCCCAAATCTGGTTACTAGGGCAGCAGAGCCTTTCTGGGACCAATGGAATACAGAAGAAGGCATCCTTGAAGTCTAATACAGAATAGCATGTCCTGGTGGACGGTAGAATGACCAGCAGGGTGTAGGAATTAGGAACTACTGGATGTATATCCTCGGTGGCTTCACTGAGTGTCCTGACATCCTTTACCAGGTCCCCAGCCGCCCACGGGGTTCTCGTGGTCAGGGCAATCGCAGTTTATGGAGCTCACCTGCACAACTACCCAGCAGCCCATGGGGCTCTCGTGGTCAGGCCCCTCCCAGGATATGGGGCTCACCTGGGCAGGTCCCAGCAGCCCACGGAGCTCTTTTGGTCAGGCCACTCCCAGGATATGGAGCTCACCTGTGCAACTACCCAGCAGCCCATGGGGCTCTCGTGGTCAGGCCCCTCCCAGGATACGGAGCTCCCCTGGGCAGGTACGCCAGCAGGGCTAGGCACACAGGAACCGTGCCCATGGCCCACATTGGAGAGCACCTCAGATCGCCTGTCACTCAGAGCTGACACAGAGCACCTTAGAGCAGGACTTGCACTAACAAACAGCAGCTCTGACAGTTCTGTGACTCTGGGCATCACTCTGTGCGGCCTCCCTCTGCCTGGTCTTCCAGAGAGTTCCACTGCAGCCTGGGCACCAGGCCTCTGTCTCCACCCATCAGCCGTCCTCTCCCTGACTCCTGGATTCCTCTCATTAGGAGAGGGTCTTCTTGAAGTTGTCTCCCACTCATGGGCCAGATAAAATGATTAGAAAACAAGCCGGAGCTGCAGCCCCTTGTCTATCCTGACTCTCAGGAGCCCACACGTGTTCCTTGGACCTGGCCGGTTCAGCGAGGTCCATTTTCTGCAATGTGAGCCCCTGAGGGGTGAGGATTAGCTGAACTGGGCAGCCTGACACTGCCAGCCAGCCCTCCCCAGGTGTGCCTGGGTTGAGGTCAATAGAAACACCACTCCAGGCAGCAAGAGCCCCTGCAGCTGTGCCTGATGCCATATTCTCTGCCCCATCAGCAGACTCGGGGCTGTGCTGGTGGGAGGGAGTGAGGGGCCATGGCTTTGTGGGGGGCCCGGTGTGAGTGGGTCTCTGCTGGACTTTCTGCAGGAGTTGCCAGGCTGCCACCTTCTAAAGAAGAGGATGTGTCACCATACCTTCTGCTGGAATTTCTCCACTGGCAGAGGTGAGGAAGGAAAAAATCTGTTGGGTCTGGGACAGGAGGGGTATCTCAGGCAGGGAAATGGAAAGCTTCCAGAAGAGCGCCCGGTGCCAGGACCATCCTGGCTGTCCTGCAGGCACCAAGTCGGTCTGCATGCTGTCACTGGTGTGGCTCCACGGCCCTTCCTCTAGGCTTTCAAGTCCTTGTACATATTCAGGTGTTTTACTTGGGAAGGGTGGGAACAGTTTAGCAGCAGCTGGCTTGGGGCTCAGCTCACGTTTACTCACAGACGCCTCGGCATGGTCCCCCAGCTTTGCAATGAGGAAGCTGCTTGCGGGGGCGCTGCTGGCTTCATGGTAGATGATTCCCCACCTCTGACCATCTTCAGAATTGTTTACCCCTGGAGCAAGTGCCTGATAGGGTTTTCCTCTGTATAACTGGTTTTCCTCTGTATATTTCTTTTTTTGCTTCAAGGTAGATTTTATTCCTCTTTTATGTATTTATAGATATAAGCATGGAAATAATTCATTCATATAAATACATCTGGTGAAGGGAAACACTTTTATCTGTTTTATTTTTAAATTTTATTTATTTTCCATAATTTTGTAATTTAATTTATTTTTTTTATTTATACGGCAGGATATTATTAGTTATCTATTTTAGACATATACATGTATACACGTCAATCCCAATCCCGCAACTCATCCCAGCAGCACCACCCCATGGCTTCGCCCCTTTGGTGTCCATACGTGTGTTCTCTACCTCTGTGTCTCTATTTCTGCCCTGCCAACCGGTTCATCTGTACCATTTTTCTAGGTTCCACATGTATGCATTATATCTACAATATTTGTTTTTCTCTTTCCGACTTACTTCACTCTGTATGACAGTCTCTAGATCCATCGACGTCTCTACAAATGACCCAGTTTCATTCCTTTGTATGGCTGAGTAATATTCCATTTTATATATGCACCACATCTTTATCCATTCGTCTGGCTGTGGGCATTTAGGTTGCTTCCATTACCTGGCTATGGTAACTAGTTCTGCAATGAACATTGTGGTGAATGGGTCTTTTTGACTTATGGTTTTCTCTGGGTATATGCCCAGAATTGGATTGCTGGATCATATGGTAATTCTCTATTTAGTTTTTTAAGGAACGTCCATACTGTTCTCCATAGTGACTGTATCACTTTACATTCCCACCAATAGTGGAAGAGGGTTCCTTTTCTCCACACCCTCCCCAGCATTTGTTGTTTGTAGATTTTCTGATGATGCCCATTCTAACAGGTGTGAGGTGATACCTCATTGTAGTTTTGATTTGCATTTCTCTAATAATGAGAGATGTTGAGCAGCATTTCATGTGCGTCTTGGCCATCTCTGTGTCTTCTTTGAAGAAGTGTCTATTTAGATCTTCTAGCCATTTTTGTATTGGGTTGTTTGTTTTTTTAAGATTAAGCTGCATGAGCTGTTTCTATATATTGGAGATTAAACCTTTGTCCATTGATTCGTTTGCAAATGTTTTCTCCCGTTCTGAGGGTTGCCTTTTTCCATTCCCGTTTTTTAACAAAAAAGAAAGAAAGAAAAAGAAGCAGAACACAAATGTGTGTAAAATATGCCTCTTGAAACTGTCGTTTTGAAATATGAACGTCTTTTGTATTTTGGGGTCGATATACGACCCCAGGATTTGTTTTCAGGGCAGGTGTCATTTACAGGCCTGCAATTCTTTTGAATATCAAGTGACCATTAGCGCTGGGATTAAAGCTGCTGTTGTGTGAAACGGCCACAAGGTGGCAGCAGTTCTCCTTTACCAAATCTGGTTACTAGGACAACAGAGCCTCAATGCAAGTCGTGTTCTAGCTTGTAATTTAGAATGGAATGTGCCAGGTAAAAGCCCCTTACGTTTGTCTCACTACTTCTTGTTCGTACTTTTAATTTAATTTTTATTTCTTATCACAGCAAGTTGGATTACAATGTTTGGCTTGTTGTAGGTGTGCAAGATGTGGTTCTTTGACACATATACATATGTCTGTTCTTCCTGGGATCCTTTGCCCATGTACGTTATGACAGAATGTTGAGTAGTCTTCTCTTGGTATTCCGTAGGTGTTTGGTGATTATATATTTCACCTGTGTTTGTATATGTCCGTGAAGCGCAATATCCTAATGTATGCAATCCTCACACCTTTCCATTGGGGAACCATCAGTTTGTTTAATGAATCTGTCATTGCCCTTCTCTGTGGAAATATCTTCACTGGTGTCAATTTTTCAGTAACACCTATAAGTGATATCATACGATATGTGTCTTTCTGTTTCTGACTTACTACAAGTCACGTGATTACCTCTAGCCTCATCTACGGTGCTGCAAATGGCACTGTGTCCTTTTTTTCCTTGGCTAATATTCTGTCTGTATATGGACCGGTTCTTCTTTGTCCGCTCATCTGTTGATGGACTTTTTGGTTGCTTCCATGTCATGGCTATTGTAATGCTGCGGCAATGCACATTTGCCTGCCTGTGTCTTTCCAATTCTGTCTTCTTAGGTCATAGGCCCAGGAGTGGGCCTGCTGGATCATATGGTAGCAAAACGTTTACCTTGTAGAGGCACCTCCATTCTGTTCTCATTAGTGGCTCTTACCAGGTTACGTCCCACCTGAGGTTGAGGTTATGCTCTTCTCCACAACACCTTCAGCGTTTATTGTTTCTAGTATTTTTGCGGATGTATACTCTGACTCGTGTGAGCTGATACCACTTTGTGGTTGGATTTGCATGTGTCTCATAACCCCTTGAAATTGAACTTTCTGGCATGTCCTTCTTTTCTTCAAACTGTGAGTACCGCTTACCTCTTCAAATTGTTTTTGTGAAGTATGTGTGACACTTAGAAATAGTTTGGCCATTACCTCCCTCAAGACATTTTGAGGGCAGGTTACATTTACAGCCCTCCAGTACTGGTGCATATGAAGTGAACCTTAGCACAGGTTTTAAAGCTGCTGTTGCAGGAAATGGCCAGAGGGCGGCAGCATTTCTGCTTTTCCCAATCTGGTAACTAGGGAAACAGACCATCTAGGCAGTGGTGTTCCTCGGTTATATATTCGAGTGGAGTGTGCCCCCAAAAGCTGATGTCTCCTTACTCATGTTTGTTTTATAACTTGAATTTATAGTTTTTTATTGGAGTCATATTCCATTGTGTGCATGGACCACTTCTTCTTTGTGCATTCCTCTATTGATGGACATTTTCGTAGCTTCCAAGTTTTGGCTATGGTAAATATTGCTGGGGTGCAGGATTGCCACCCTGTGTCGTTTGTTTTTTTTGCTGTACATGGGCCTCTTGCTTCCGTGCACCCTCCCATTGCAGAGCACAGGCTCTGGATGTGCAGGCCCAGCAGCCGTAGCTCACGGCACCAGGCGCTCCGCGGCTTGTGTGATCGTCCCTAACCGGGGCATGATCCCGTGTCCCCTGCATTGGCAGGCAGACTCTCAACCACTGTGCCACCAGTGAAAACCAGCCTGTGTCTTTTTGATTCTCATCCCCTCAGGCGATAGGCCCAGCAGTGGGTATGCTTGATTGAATGGGAGCTCAGTATTTACCTTTACAAAGCACCACCTTTTTGTTGTCATTACTGGCTCTTACCATGTCCCACGTTGAACCAAGGGTAGGTACTTCTCCAAAACCCCTTCAGCATTTATTGTTTGCAGAATTTTTGCTGATGGCCATTCTGACTGGTGTGAGCTGATAAGTTTTTGTAATTTGGATTTGCATATCTTTAATTCTTCCTAATGTTCAGCATTTTTCCATGCCTTTTTAAATTTCTGGTACAGAAAAACAGAAAACAACAGAGAGTACAATTAACCTCTTGCAATTGTCTTCTTGGATGGTTGCCCTCTTTTGAATTGTTTGGTCAATTTTCGACCCCAGGATTGTTTCTGAGGGCAGGTGTCATTCACAGGCCTGCAATGAGTGTGAAGATTTAGTGACCATTAGCACTGGGTTTAAAGCTGCTGTTGTGGGAAATGGCCACAAGGCGGCAGCATTTCTCCATTCCCAAATCTGGTTACTAGGGCAGCAGAGCCTTTCTGGGACCAATGGAATACAGAAGAAGGCATCCTTGAAGTCTAATACAGAATAGCATGTCCTGGTGGACGGTAGAATGACCAGCAGGGTGTAGGAATTAGGAACTACTGGATGTATATCCTCGGTGGCTTCACTGAGTGTCCTGACATCCTTTACCAGGTCCCCAGCAGCCCACGGGGCTCTCGTGGTCAGGGCAATCGCAGTTTATGGAGCTCACCTGCACAACTACCTAGCAGCCCATGGGGCTCTCGTGGTCAGGCCCCTCCCAGGATATGGGGCTCACCTGGGCAGGTCCCAGCAGCCCACGGAGCTCTTTTGGTCAGGCCACTCCCAGGATATGGAGCTCACCTGTGCAACTACCCAGCAGCCCATGGGGCTCTCGTGGTCAGGCCCCTCCCAGGATACGGAGCTCCCCTGGGCAGGTACACCAGCAGGGCTAGGCACACAGGAACCGTGCCCATGGCCCACATTGGAGAGCACCTCAGATCGCCTGTCACTCAGAGCTGACACAGAGCACCTTAGAGCAGGACTTGCACTAACAAACAGCAGCTCTGACAGTTCTGTGACTCTGGGCATCACTCTGTGCGGCCTCCCTCTGCCTGGTCTTCCAGAGAGTTCCACTGCAGCCTGGGCACCAGGCCTCTGTCTCCACCCATCAGCCGTCCTCTCCCTGACTCCTGGATTCCTCTCATTAGGAGAGGGTCTTCTTGAAGTTGTCTCCCACTCATGGGCCAGATAAAATGATTAGAAAACAAGCCGGAGCTGCAGCCCCTTGTCTATCCTGACTCTCAGGAGCCCACACGTGTTCCTTGGACCTGGCCGGTTCAGCGAGGTCCATTTTCTGCAATGTGAGCCCCTGAGGGGTGAGGATTAGCTGAACTGGGCAGCCTGACACTGCCAGCCAGCCCTCCCCAGGTGTGCCTGGGTTGAGGTCAATAGAAACACCACTCCAGGCAGCAAGAGCCCCTGCAGCTGTGCCTGATGCCATATTCTCTGCCCCATCAGCAGACTCGGGGCTGTGCTGGTGGGAGGGAGTGAGGGGCCATGGCTTTGTGGGGGGCCCGGTGTGAGTGGGTCTCTGCTGGACTTTCTGCAGGAGTTGCCAGGCTGCCACCTTCTAAAGAAGAGGATGTGTCACCATACCTTCTGCTGGAATTTCTCCACTGGCAGAGGTGAGGAAGGAAAAAATCTGTTGGGTATGGGACAGGAGGGGTATCTCAGGCAGGGAAATGGAAAGCTTCCAGAAGAGCGCCCGGTGCCAGGACCATCCTGGCTGTCCTGCAGGCCCCAAGTCGGTCTGCATGCTGTCACTGGTGTGGCTCCACGGCCCTTCCTCTAGGCTTTCAAGTCCTTGTACATATTCAGGTGTTTTACTTGGGAAGGGTGGGAACAGTTTAGCAGCAGCTGGCTTGGGGCTCAGCTCACGTTTACTCACAGACGCCTCGGCATGGTCCCCCAGCTTTGCAATGAGGAAGCTGCTTGCGGGGGCGCTGCTGGCTTCATGGTAGATGATTCCCCACCTCTGACCATCTTCAGAATTGTTTACCCCTGGAGCAAGTGCCTGATAGGGTTTTCCTCTGTATAACTGGTTTTCCTCTGTAAATTTCTTTTTTTGCTTCAAGGTAGATTTTATTCCTCTTTTATGTATTTATAGATATAAGCATGGAAATAATTCATTCATATAAATACATCTGGTGAAGGGAAACACTTTTATCTGTTTTATTTTTAAATTTTATTTATTTTCCATAATTTTGTAATTTAATTTATTTTTTTTATTTATACGGCAGGATATTATTAGTTACCTATTTTAGACATATACATGTATACACGTCAATCCCAATCCCCCAACTCATCCCAGCAGCACCACCCCATGGCTTCGCCCCTTTGGTGTCCATACGTGTGTTCTCTACCTCTGTGTCTCTATTTCTGCCCTGCCAACCGGTTCATCTGTACCATTTTTCTAGGTTCC